>NC_143046.1:37467500-37767500 GCF_057628025.1 Oncorhynchus mykiss | reverse complement strand
AAATGCTGTTAAATCCAATGCATTGTGTCACATGCACAACTCACAATAATGCATCAGAGGCGTCAATAGGAAGTGGGTACATTTGCAGACAGGTTAAGTACATGTTGGCATGGCTCCCGTACTATCTGGGAGACAGCTTGGCTTCCCAGCCTCCCACAGTTTTCGCAGTAATGAACGAGCTGCCTTACCCAAACAAACAGGCTCTCTGGAGATGTACCTCAGCTACCTCCCTAATCCAGGAAGTCTCTCTTATCTCCTCACAAATGGACCAGTGCTGAGCTGCCGCAGGCTATGGTGTCATTCATCAGGTTGAAACCAAGACCATTGAACAGGCATGGATGTTTCAGTGAAAGAAAGTGACTGTTCGCATCAGGGCTCAGTCCTCAACCTACTGTTTGTTTACACAGCCACCAGTCACATTGACATGTTTCTATGTGTCATAGATGTATTGCTCACTTCTTTTACATAGAAAGGTATGTTATGTTGAGCTGGTTGAATGGGGGTACAGGTAGGTGTGTCTGCATGTTGAATTGACTGTGAGATTTGCTTACAAAAACATAACCAAAATGCTGAGAGAAAAAAAAACACTGAACACTTACTGCCTGTATTTCATTTAGAAGCTTCAAGAAGATAATGCTCATTTTGTCTTCAGGGGCTAATAGTTTCAGTGTTGGCACATCTGATACGAAAGCATATAAACAACTGGGTTGTGCGAGTACAGTGCACTTTTCTCCATCATGGAGTAATGACAGTTGATTATGAAAAAACGTACTGTATGTACCATAATAAAACCGATGGTTGTATGGTGATAGTCCAAAAAGATGGTGCCGCCTTCCAGTGTTGACAGGGAAGAGGAAGAGTGGCAGTTAAAGGAAATCGGGGTTTGGCTGGAGAAGATGGTAATTTGTGGAGGCGTTATGACGGGTGGCGCCGTTCATTAGACAACTTTATGGAGAGCTAAAAGCTCCCGTCCTCCCACGCAAACCTGACTGGTCCGTGTCAGGCACCGCACCCCTGCCTGCTCCTTCTGTACACACACACACACACACACACACACACACACACACAAGGTTTGAAAACCTTACAGCCATAATCTGTGCTTTACTTGAGGATGAATCTACACTTTTTGGAAATGCAATACATTCCTCCTCTCAAGCGTCTTACCCTCTGATTGGCTCATCAATTATCACATGATCAACTTATGTGTTAAATGTGAAAAAAGTGTTTTACCTTTCAGCCATTAAACTGGCCTGAATCAAGTGTGATCAATTAATCATTTTGCATGACAAATGTAAACCCTACTTGAGATGTGTACACTTTCTGCACACAGAGTTGTCCTTTATTTATTTATTTATCTTAATTTTAATCGTGTATTGCCCGTTTCGAGGGGACTAGTCAATTACAACATTCTCACACTAAGACCCTCATCAGGTTGAGCTTTGATAGTGATACTCTCCAGCTGGTATCTTGTGTTTATAGGTGTCTGCGTTAAACGAGCTAGCAGTGTCTCATTGCTATCAATTACCCTTGAAAGAGGTTTGAACCGGTTGCTAAGAACTTACACCCAACAGCGTTGAGAGTTTATAGTGACCTGGGACATTTTTTCCCGACCAAAGGTTGTTATAAAGAGCTAAGTCCATAAGACCATGTTTGCGAGTTTAGAGACTACGCCAACAAGGCAACAAGGAGCTGGAGAGAATTTGAAACCAAGCGCCGCAGCAAGTTAACAAAGCCCAAAACAGCTGTGTTTTTACAATCACTGAAATACTACGCTGGAAAGATTTTTTTTCATGCCGGCTACACATACTGCACCTGCCATTTCCATCACAGCCGTGTGGTCACAAAGAGAGCATTTCATCTGTCAACAGGACCAAGCCCTCAATAGATCCTGCAAGCCAGTCAATCCTCCGAACACCCTGTGCACCCCCTTTGCACAACCTCTCAACCTGGCCAACCTGGCCATCAATTCGAATGGGATATTCCCAAAAGGAACGCAAAGTAAGACGTTTTCCTTCACCTGTCAAACCCATCAAAACATTGAAGGAGGACGGTCCGGATATGTTGTGACGTTCAGGACAGATTCACTGGCTGTTTTCCAATGTTTTGACGATCAAAATCTGTTGCTCACGTTGTGGCGTTTGCTTTTAAATATTTAATTTAACAAAAAGGGAATGATGATTTTTCTACTCTGCCGCATGCCATTTCCATTGGAGGAGTGACATTTCACAGAGTTCACAAATGCAAGCATAGGTAAATTGATCTATTTTGGTTTGTTTTCTACTGGAACATCAAGGTACAGAACGTCAGGCTATGCGATATGCTTAAGATACAGCATATATTTTAACAACAACAAGTGCAATTTCACGGAAGAGCTATAGGCCGATTAAAAGCATTGACCCTCATAAAGAAAGCTGTCATCGGGGCCGTAAGCTCTAACTTAGTGACCGCAAATGGCTCTTGTCCTCTGTCCCCACCAACTGCAGTACAACCAGACACACCATGGGGTAGCATAGCCTACCATAGGGTAAAACAAGAGAGGGAGAGAAAGAGACTGCGTCGACCCAGTAGGGATTAAAGGGGTCACAGTGGATCAGCTGGGTCTTCCTCTCCCACAGAGAAGGAAAAGCAAATATTAATCACCTCTAGTACTTCACACACAATGGGCCCCTGGAGTTGTCAGGAGGGCCAGTGGAGCAGACGACACAGGTCCCAGGGACTAATGAAAAACTATGGACCTAAGGACGGCTGTCTCTGTGTGTGGTTACGAGTGTTTTGTGTAGGGTGTGCATATGTTTGCACTTCTGAATATGTACAGTATGTGTGTGTTGACGAGAATGCACGCATATGTGTGTCCATGTGGCTGTATATGAACAAGGTGGTCTATGGATGTGTGTGAGTCTATATTTTTGCGTAAACTGGCGCAAGCATATTCACACACATGTCTGTTTGTGTGTGTGTGTGTGTGTGTGTGAGAGAGAGACCGGAGAGGACTGGAATGTGGCATTGTTTGCTTTACTCCTTGGCTTGGCACCATATTCTGCTCACCCTCCTGCCCATGCCTGGTCATTCGCAGTGGGACCCCAGCCCAGCAAGCCGCTCTCTTGCAGCGACGGCCCCACCTGGCGAAGCGCAAAGACAACGACTGTGCCATCTGGTCCCGACGGCGGCCCACTATTGGCCCTGGTGCCAGTGTGGCGTGTTTAATGAGCACATATGAGCAAACAGCGCGTTGCCAGGTGGCGGTGCCGCCGCACCATGTGACCAGGCGGGCTCCAACCTCTCTGTTCAAACCCGAGGGCATCAAAGGACAGAGTGGGATTTCCAAAGTAACCAAGGCGTAATCTACCCCCTTATTGGTCCCATTCATATTGAAATGCATGATCATAGGAGTAGCAGGAGCCCCTAATCTTGCCAATGAGCAGTCCGGCACAGCTGCGGGGATAAAGTTAGAGTGAGACCACCACTATATTAGAAAAGCTAAGGCCTTGCTGATTGGATTATGAGAAGTGGAGTGGGCGGGCGAGAGCAGGGGGAGAGGGGGGAATGAGGAAATGTCGTCTTTCAGTTTTGGCCTGTATGTGGTGGTGGTTGTATTAGGCTTGGCTCCATAAGGCCGATGGGCGGGGGAGGATAGGGGGCTTTGTCCCAGGGTTTGAGCACGGGACAGAGAATGGGGGCAACAAAATGGGGAACCAAAAGCGGCAATCAGCATCTGGACTCGGGCCTTGATTCTGACTTGGCCTCCCAGCGTGAGCTCGTCTGGTATTAAGTTGTAGCGCAACAGAGTTTCGAGGACTAAACCGGGCATTAGCTGCCGACTTAAAGGTTTTTGCCGGTTACTCTGGTAGGAAGAGCCACCCCATTTAAGTGTGATTGAACACGGCTTAGATGTGGATCAATGATTATCCTCTTGACTGTTTTGTTTTGAGATTTCTTTCAGCATTCATTGGAGAGTGGGAGAGGAGTAGCCATAATGTTCGTCACTGAAATGTCGGATATCTTGATTTCCAAAAATATATCCTTTATGCCCTTTGATTAACATGTGCATTACACATATAGGCCTTTATTTTACAGTAGACCAGATCTACAATTTTAAAAGGAATTCACACAGCATGAAATCCTGCATTGAAATACATAAGTCAACCAGATGCAAATGGTGGTAATATTGGCAATATAAATGTACTTCTATTTCAAATGTAGCATTGTTCAATCACACAAATGATTGCTTTTCCTTTGGACTATCCCAATAGTAACTGATCCAAAGTTACCACACAGGCTGTCACTCTTGAATGAAATGTATTGAAACAAGGCGCTAGAGAGATCCTTCACGGGAAGACTCCCCTCTACGATATTCACTGGTAATTTGGGAAAGCACTAGAGGCATGAGTTCTCAACACCGCCTTCTTTGTTAACATGCAACCCAATGTGGAGATAGAGATATAGGCTCCAAAGATGCCATACACAGCAATCTAATATACATAGGTGTTACATATTGACACAGTGTAGACTGTTGTATTCCCATAGTCTGAAATAGGTATAGGCCAGGCTATTTTATGTGAGTTATTTAGGTGCATCTGTTTCGGTCCTGTTTCTGAAGGTATGGAAAAACAATGCCCCATTCCCTATTAATAATCTGTCCGTCTACTTTTCAGATTGACATAATAATGTCCTGGAGATACATCCTCTCACCTAATTCACACATTGTAAATATGACTGTGTGTGTGCCTGTGTGGGTGCGTGCGTGTGTGTGTGTGTGGGTGCATGCGTGTGTGTGTGTGTGTGTATATGCAAGACGAGCATGCGATCTGGGGTGAGAGGGCTCCTTTAATCCATTTCAAGCATGTTTTTAGTTTCCAACTACCAGAACTCTCAGGAATCCCGGTATCAATTTAGCCAGCTTCGTTTGGTACAACCGAATAGCTCACAGACTTGACATCTCATTTTAAAGCTTATTGAGTGTGAGGAGGACTTTGTGCCGAGCAATTTCACGGTTATTTGCAAAAGATTAACCTTGGATCGGGAATTGCAGAGTTTTAATCTGACAGTGCTAACTGTCACCACAGCTAAAGCCAGGTTTATTCCAATGAAATGAAATGCCTTCACAAAGCGTTACATATTGTTGTGGACTACTAAAGTTGTCTGTATTTGGATAAGACTTCCACACACTCTTCCATTGTGTTTATTTAAATAATGAATAATGCATTTCTATAATTGTTTCTCCTTTCCCTTTTCTATAAATATTTTTTGGGTGGTGCATTCTGTATCAATATTGTGCGTGGCACTAGTGTATAGCAGAAGCATTAAACATTTATACATATTGATAATGTCTTATTAATTACATGTATTATAATGTGGACGTCAACTCTCTCTCTCTCTCTCTCTCTCCCTTTCCCTCCCTCTTTCCCTAACCCTCCCTCTCTTCCTCCCAGCTCTCAGCATCTCCCCCGGCGCCTCAAAGCAAAAGACAAGGGGGAACCTTAGTGGCACACCCAGACACAGTACGGAACCAGATCAGTGGACAACAGGCGGCAACTGAGGCCGACAGGGGCCGCTGGCTTTAGTGACTCCACCAAATTCATCATGTCATATTATCTCCGGGCACTGCACGGCCACGCTGCCAGGGTCACATAGGCCCCCTTCTCGGGTCGAGCACATCAGTCCCACCGGCAGCATAGCTAGCGGAGAAATGCTATTATTCTCTACAGGAGGAATGTGTTGTTGAATGAATGAATTCCCTCCCGCTGAGAAGTAGTAGCAGATGTCAAGATGGAATATTATGAGTGTGTAGCATTCATGCGATGATTGGTGAGGGTAATATGCGGTTATAGATGGCTGTGTATACCTAGAGCATAATACAAATATAGTATTATGGTTATACACCATTATGTCCATATCACAATATATAGGGTAATTTATGGTTATTTGTTCCGTGACATTAACACGAAAGCATTGGATATGTTCAAAATAACTCTCTCAAATTAGGATCGCTTTCTGAACTTGCAGGTTCTGCACTATTGAAAGAAAAATAAATCTTGACGTTATACTATTGTTTGTCTAAGCTATTATAAGCTGTGAAGTCCATTGATATGTCAGCTCCCATGGATCAGCACCTTAGCCATTTGAGTCCCCTTGACATGGACTAGCCTGATCAACAGAGCACGTACTCCATAAGCATATTAATGTCCTAACAGTGTAAAGAGTGTCAGCCTCATTAAGGCTTCATTACCACCACAAATACTCCACTTCTCAGCATTGCTGGGGGACTTTGATGATCCACTACCCCCCACTATTAGACCGGGGGACGGAATAGAAGTTGCTGCCAATTTCGCCAAGTGCAAATCTCTAGACCCAGTGCACTCTGGGATTGGATGGGTTGGGTGACAGGTTGTGTCAGCTGTGTCTTTTACCTGTCGTCGAGGCGGTTTCGCCAAATGTACACACACGCGTATACACACACACACACACACACACACACACACACACACACACACACTGACTCCCCCTCCGCAGAAATGCGGAGGAGGGCCAGAGCTCCAAAGCTATTTATCTCCATCTCCACACCTTGAGGTTTGGCAATAACATCTCATTACACTCACTATCCTTCAATAAACAACAGGGGCCTGAGGCTGGCTATTCCCAGACTGTGGCTATATAGCCCTGACCTTTGCACAAACCTGTTGTATATCTTTACATGGCCAAAGGAATGTAATACTGAGCACCCTCTGATTGCAGTGTGAGTGAGTGAGTGAGTGAGTGAGTGAGTGAGTGAGTGAGTGAGTGAGTGACATTTGAGCTGTTTGGTGGTGCTGTGTGCTCACTGTGCTGACAAGTATACGGGGAGAGTGGGGAACAAAGCAAAATGGCCGAAATGGTTGGATAGGCCAAGGGTGATGGCTGCATGTCTTTATTAGGCCATGTCAAATTGAAGTCTCTCACGCTGAACTACAGCTCATGTTACTTCATTCAGTTCCGGTCAACTTTACTATAGTGTTATTGCAACATGATATCATAAGAAAACATCATCCAGTCACGTTTTTTAACAAAGTTACGCTTCAACTAATTGACGCTATAGGTCAATTGGCCATGCACCTAGCAGGCTTTGTGGTGTCAATGGGAAGAGATGAGCGTCAACCACTTGATGCTTATGTCAATGCATCAAAGTCAATGGGAAAAGATGAGTGTCAAACAATTGAAGCTTATGTCAATACATTGCATTTAATAGTAAAAGATGTGTGTCCCAAAGTTGATGCTTATGTCCATACATCACAATCAATGGAAAAAGATAAGGGTCAATGAATTGACACTTAGGTCAATAGATTGAATTCAATTCAATTTAATATTATGTCAATAAATTGCATTCAATGGGAAAATATGACTGTCAAACGGCTTGACGCTTATCGAGAGCTTGGATTTTAAGATTATATCTGCAAAAAGATGATTCTGAGATAAATGGCTTTAATTAAAGTTCTGAACCCTAATTGGGTTGAATGGTGTCAGCAATTTTTATATTGCATTCTTTTGAACTTAGCAACATGAATTTGGGTATTTAGAGTACTATATATGTAGAGAACATGGAACAGAACAAGTCTCTGTCAATACCAAAATGTTGACAAAAAATTGCACATAGAGCCTTATAGTCCCAAGCTCTCGTTATATCAATTCATTTCCAGTCAACGTGAAAAGATGTGTCAACAATTGTCACTTATGTCAATACATTCAAGTAAATGGGAAAATATTAAAAGATGAGACTCACAGACAGACACGTCTTTCTCTCTCTCTCTTCTCTAATCCCCACCCGTCTCTCTTTCTACTTCTGTATGCCTCCCTGTGCCGCTTTCCACTGCCTACTCTTTACCCCCCTCCTCTTTTCTCTCCCTTCTTTCAACCCTCAACCTTCTCTCTCTTTATCCCTCCCATGCTCTCTTTCTTCTATCTCTCGCTATCATTTTTTTTTTTACATTTACATTTTAGTGATTTAGAAGACGCCCTTCTCCAGAGCAACTTAGAGTAGTGAGTGCATACATTTTGATATTTGTTTGTACTGGGAATTGAACCCACAACCCTGGCACTGCAAGTGCCATGCTTTACCAACTGAGATTCCCTCCTATCTCTCTCTCTCTCTCTCTCTCTCTCTCCTTTCTCCCACCTCTCTGTCTGTTGACTCGCTCTCCCGTCCATCCTGTCTCCCTCCTCCCTCCTTTGTCCTTTCTCTCTCCCCCTGCCTCACTTTCCCCCTAATCTCTCTCCCTCCTTCCCCCTCCACTCGATCTTCTTCCTTCTTTCCCTCCTCTCACCCACCTCTATAAACAGAATATTGACACATAAATATGCATCAAGGGCATTGACGCTTAAGTCAATACATACCATTTTAAGGCAAAAACGTTGGTGACACAGCTGCAATGGGTAAATTGGTGGAACACTCAGACAGACGGACAGACGGGCAGAGAGGCGGACAGACAGGGGGACAGACAGGCAAGCAGGCAGGCAAGGTGAAAAGATGAAACTCACAGACAAACAGACATGTCTCTCTCGCTTCTCTAACCCCACCTCTCCCCGTCTCTCTACTTCTCTATGCCTCCCTGTGCCTCTTTCTCACCATCTCCTCTTTATTCCCCCTTCTTTCACCCCCCTCTCTCCTCTCTCTCCCTCCTTTCTCCTCTGTCTGTCTGTTGACTCTCTCTCCCCTCCCGCCTCTCTCTCCCTCTCCCTCCTTTACCTTTTCTCTCCCCCTCCCTCACACTCACCTTTCTCTCTCTCTCCCTCCCCCTCCACTCTCTCTCCCTCCATCTTTCCCTCCTCTCACCCAACTCTATAATGTCCCCGGTCACAAATATGTCCAATTTGGGAAGAATCCACCTTTTTAACCTTACAAAAACTCCCCTAAGACCCCCAATTGTCATGGGGACACTCCTTAACATTTCTCTGAGTTTCAAGTCTTTACATTAAGAATTGACTGTTCAACAGAGGATAGAATACAGAGTTTTTGTGTAACTGCAGGAAGATAGTGAAGTACCATGTTGAGGATTAATTAACCCAGTAAGCTGAACCTCAACATCGGTTATAAGTTAATTGAAAGGAAAAAACTAGAGTCTACAGATTACAATGAATGAAAAATCTAAATGCAACATGCAATAATTTCAATGATTTCAATGATAATATAAGGCCCTAACCTAATGATTTCACATGACTGGGGAGGGGCGCAGCCATGGGTGGGCCTGGGTTTTTCTCCACAAAAGAGCTTTATTACAGAAATAAATACTCCTCTGTTTCATCAGCTGTCCGGGTGACTGGTCTCAGATGATCCCGCAGGTGAAGAAGCCGGATGTGAAAGTCCTGGGCTGGGTGGTTATACGTGGTCTGCGGCATTGTGTTGTTTGACAAAACTGCACATTTTAGAGTGGTCTTTTATTGTCCCCAACACAAGTTGTACCTGTGTAATGATCATGCTGTTTAACCAGCTACTTGATATGACACACCTGTCAGGTGGATGGATTATCTTGGAAAATGAGAAATGCTCACGAACAGGATGTCAAGAAATTTGTGCACAACATTTGAGAGAAAGAAGCTTTTTGTCCAGGGATCTTTTATTTCAGCTCATGAAACAACACTTTACATGTTGCGTTAATGTCACGAACTGACCTTAGAGCTTTTTATATCTCTATTTTGGTTTGGTCAGGGTGTGATTTGGGTGGGCATGTTCCTTTTTCTACATTTTTGTATTTCTTTGTTTTGGCCTGGTATGGTTCTCAATCAGGAACAGCTGTCTATCGTTGTCTCTGATTGGGAACCATACTTAGGTAGCATTTTCCCACATGGTTTTTGTGGGTAGTTCATTTCTGTTTAGTGTTTTGCACCTTTCAGAACTGTTTCGGTGATTCCCTTTGTTATTTGGTTATTAGTGTTCAGTTTGAATAAAGTAAGCATGAACACTTACCACGCTGCGCTTTGGTCCGATGATTCCTACTCTTCCGACGATGAATACCGTTAGAGTTTATATTTTTGTTTAGTATAAATGACTTCTAGACACGTCCTCACCACTCTATTGCGGGGAAGAAAATAAAGTCTGTGGGCGTGGTGTAGCATTTGGCTGGAGCAAGGAGTCTGTGTGCCCATATGCACAAAATGGAAAAAGCACAGGATATTTTTATTTGTTTATTTATTTTAATTTGTAATTGTACTAAATGATTGTGATATGTTTTGTGAACATAAGAAAATGTGCAACTTAATGTGCAATTTAACAATGTTCTTTCTTAACCTACCAAGTACAACTTTATAGTTCTTACTGGGTAAAACAATATTATTCCTCCCATTCATTTCATGATGTTCGTGCATTATTCTGGCCACATACGTAACAGTTTGGCCTGTCAATCAATCGATGTGAGTGGGATTGTCAGGGGAGGAGTAGGATATTTGTGAGAGTTACAGAGTTGGTAGGGTTTCAGACCTGTCAATCGATGTGGAGTTTTTAGTGAAGGGAGTAGATTAGTAATCTAGTCATTAAAACACTTTTTCAATGTAATTTATTATGGCAAAACCTACAAAAATGTGTTCTGTTCGTAAATATGAATTCCCCTGTTAAGAAACAGAGTAGAATTGCAGGAAAATGGTTTTTAAAAAATCTAACATTTCATGGGGGAGGTAAGCATGACATAAGCATCAACCCTGTGACACTCATCTTTTCCCATTGAATAAAATGTATTGACATTAACGTAATTTGTTTGACACATCTTTACCCGTTAGTCTGCGATATATTGACATAAGCATCAATCTTGTCTCACTGTTCTTTTCCCATTGAATGTAATGTATTTATATCTGTGTCAAACCTGTGACAGTCATCGTTTCCCATTGACTGCCATATATTTACATAAGCATCAACCCTTTAACACTCATCTTTTCCCATTGAATGCAATGTATTGACATAAGCATTAATTGGTTGACAGTGATCTTTTCCCATTGAATGCAATGTATTCACATAACCGTCCACCCCATGACACTCCTGTTTTCCCATTGAAAAGATTGGGGTAAGCTCATCTTTTCCCATTGGGAGCATGGTCAGTTGACATGAACATCAATTGTTTGACGCCCCAACTTTTTTTTTTTTATGTGACAGAATGATGTTATAAGGCAGATATTGGTCTGTTTATTGGTTACAACTACAATCTGTGTGGACTTCCAAAATAAACACATTCTAGCACTGAATCTTTAAAAAAGATGAGCTTTTTTACATCTTCTTTTAATAATTATTTGACTGCTGCGTCTGTATCCCAAATCACTCCCTTTCCCTTCCCCTTCCCCCCGGACCTCCATTTGCGCATTCACGAGTACCTCCGCCATATGCACAAGTGTCCCAAAGCTGAGGGTGTGAAAATGATTGAGGGTGTAGGAGCTAATTAGACCCTCCATAGCCACTTCGGCCAAGCCAGGAAGGACTCAGGCTTCAGAGCGAAGTGCTATCCGACACCCACAGTGATATGTTTGGAGTTTAATACAAAATAATGTGTGCGCAATTATATGTCACGTGTTTTTGGTTTTGTCTGATTTCGAGACTTGATACATGTAACAGATTAAATGTTTAACTGTTACTGAGGTTCATATCTTGTAAAATGACATGGGGGATTTGTTCTTATTTTTTTTAAGTGGAACATTAATTGCATCATTCAAGTCACGAGTGTGTGCCGAAGTTGATGGATTTATTTATCCCCTAGCCACTCTCTGGATGTCACCATTTGAGTTTCGTCAGCAACACTTGACAACGAAGGGCCCTCCAAGCGAGTTGGTAGGGGCGAGGGGGTGGTTTGGGATTCCCTGAGCATCTTTCTCTCTGCTCTTGATCATTCTGTAATTTTGAGTTAAAAGAATCCCTTGATTACACAGGCATACTTCATTGTTGTCTGTTGATGAAAGACTAAACAGTAACCTCACTCTAAGTACAGTAGACAAACCGTGTTGATTTTTACCCATAAGCCCGCAGATATCCCTAATTATACATTACCATTGACAGAACCCTTTGAACGTTTAGCCTCGACTCCAGGTTACTACACGTTTCTCTATGATGTCACAAGAAAAACCCTTTTCTGGGGTTACTTTGCATCACCAAGGTTCACCAAAAAATGTTAAAAGCACCCCACTTACGTATCGCCTTAGTCCTCTAGATTTCTGCCGTGCACCGCTATACTTCTGTATCTGCTTGCGTTTTTGGGCAGAGACCAAGCACTGTAAAGCACTATGTTACAGCTCCTGATGTAAAACGGGATACATTAAATGTAGACATTGATTGATTTAGATCAGTATCACAGTTTGTAATCTGCCCCACCTGCAAACACATTCCCAGGTAAGAAGAACCGTGGCCCGTAGTCACAAACCGTCTCAGAGTAGGAGTGCTGATCTAGGATCACCTTCGCCTTTTTAGATGATAATGAATGAGATAATATAATAGACAGTGGGGACCTGATCCTAGATCAGCACTCCTGCTCTGAGATGCTTTGTGAATACGGGTCCAGGGAAGGAAGAGAAATCCTGGACCCCACATCCCCATCTCCAGCTGAGGGAGCACAGTGAGGTATCCGCACACCACTGTGAGATCTGACAGCTTCATTGAGAACATCTTAGACTGACAATGAAGTCATATGGTCAAGGAATGAGCCTGCATAGGTGGAGGAGATCACAGATTTATGATCCTTTACTTGCGCCCACGCCTTGATGTCATAAGATTTTACGATATGTTTTCCAGGGTGAATATTTTTTAAGCACATCTTTACCAGACCACAGAGATATAACTCACTTCTGGTCGTAACTTATTGAGGCAGTGTGTCAAAGCATTAATCTGAACCAGCTCCTTGTGAAATATAACAGCACTTCCATCGTGGCCTGTCTTGACTATTTTGTTCTGGTTCGGGAGTTTTCAGGGGCTTGCAAACATTCAGTTAGGCCTAGAGTATGAGTGAGTCACAGATTTATTCTTCCTCTACAGTATACAATTTTCACCATAGGTTCATAACAACAATAGTTACTTAACATCAGCTATTGCAGTCTACCGTTAAGTATCTGTTCACGACTCTTGGCGCTCACACAACAGGGGGAAATTACAGTTTGTTCTTTAGTGTGTCCACCTCGACTAGCACAAAAAGACCGTCAGAGAGAAAGCATTTGGAACAGGGGGCTTAAGTTTCTTGTCCTAATCATGACAAATGGTGCATTCTCTACTTTGGCAAAAATGTAATGGTCTCCCATTTAATGTTGTAGTAATTTTTTTTTTAAATATCTTGGTTTTTCTGTGTCATTAAAACAAATGGTGAAGCACGCAAAGGTTCAGATAATACTTAAAGGCTTGACCATGGCCTAAGATTAATGCTTATGGAGTCTACTGATAAGAGAGAGAGAGAGAGAGCAAACTGTCTGGTGTAGGTCTCTAAGTTTTACAGCCTCACTTCTGAATTAGGAGGGGACTCTGAGTGGAAGTAAACCTTTTAACGTTGTGCTATTACTGCTACTGAGTTGGTAAACATATGCTACATCACAGTGCCATAAAGTACATAGAACTATTACAAAGCAGTGCCAAGTTCTCTTTTCTGGTATACAATTTCATCTCTGAATATTTATACGCTCCATGATGTTTATGCAGGCCTTATATATTGAACCTCATACCCATGGTGCCTCTAGGGCAATTCAGCCTGCTGAACGAGGACCTCATTACTGATGAATGTGTTTGCTTTTGATTTCTGTGTTTTGTTTCTGTTGCATTTCATACTTGATGTGTAAAAGAGACCTTGGTCTCAGTAAGACTCCCTGATAAATTAAAGAAAGAGAAAAGAAAAATAGAATGAGTCTAATGCTTAGTGGTAATGTCTCTTACTGAACCAATCATGAAATTCAATTAAACCTGCCCTAGCACAGACACGTTTTAACTGCTACAAAAATGCAGTACTGAAGTAGGCTACATATTCCACCTTATTAGTCAGTCACAGCCATTTATACAACACCAGTGTAACGGGCCGGTGTGATTTGGTGCGTCAGTGCTCCCTCCAGTGGTGTTAAATTAGCATTGAGCCAGATGCTGAGATTCAACTCAATCCGACCTGCATTTAATGAATTTCAGTATTTAGTAGTTGTTTTTCCCCTCGCTAATGGTCAAATAAAATCACAGTAAAAAATGTACTTCTACAGTATTACTTCTAATTGTACTATTACTACTACCACCAGTCTGTTAATCAGTCTTGCCAGTCTTGGCATTGGATATTTTTATAAATATTTAGGAATTGAACTTATATTACACACCAGCCAGCCAGACATTATGAGTAAAAGCTGACATTTATATCTGTCATAGAGTTTAAATAAAACTCAGTAGACACCTTGTTTGGAGTATTTGTTTTATTTTTTTTCCCCCTTCAACGACTACGCAACACAAAAACCTGTCATTAAGCAACATTTTCAGTTCTATCCTTCTTTTTCAAATACCTCAATTAGCGATGGGAGCTTTGATCCCTCAGCCCTTGGTTCTGCAGACAGTAAACCTCCTTTGTTAATGAGCCGAGAGATTACTATATGGCAGCCTCTTTGCATGGCAGAGCGGCAGGGTGAGACAAGTACAAAAGCTGCAGGATCTCTTAATGGAATAGATGGATCTAGGCCTTTACCGCAGGCCAAGCCCCGAGTTGGCCACCTTGCCACCCACAGACTCCCCACAACCGTAGTCCCACCCCACCTCCCCCACAACAAAATGAGTGAATTGCGGCATCCCGGATTTTGAAAGTGCTTCGTGGGAGTTGTTTTGGAGGAGCAGGTAACCTTTTCAGATGGCGGTGATCGTAGGTGTTCCCCCCCCTTGGCTGGGTGGTGTGTAACCTGTTAGGGCAGGAGAGGAGAGCTCTAGGGTGGGAATGGCTGGGATGGTTGCCCCAAGGGGTATGGGGGATTAAGGTAGGCTCTCTGACAGGATGGGCCTGTATGTCTATCTGTCTGTGGGCTGGGTTGATTTCAAGGTATACAGGAGATGAGCAGGGCAGGTTAGAAAGAGGAGTGACGTTGGTGTGTTGGTGGCCGAATTAAGGGATTTGACTTGAAAGCATCAGCATGGGTGTTCTTGCTGCATTTCTTTTTGTCTTTCTCTCTTGGTTGATTGTTTGTTTCAGTGGGGTAGGGTTAGTTTTTTTTGTGTTTGTTTGTGTCTGTGTGTGTCTGTGTGATCTTTCAATAAAATGATTGATCTACACTGTAAATATATTTTAAAAAATTGAATAATAATAACAAACAAAAAAAAATTATAATTGCTTTGAGGTTCCATTGGTGGCGTTGTTGTTATTAGCGCTTAATATTGCTATTATTAAATATATTTCTGGCATTTGGGTTCTTCCCGCAAAAATAAACACAACCTGCTCTTTTGACTTTTTCTGACTTAACAAGTCCTAATCACTTTAAAGGAGGGGAGTCCTGTTTGTTTTTTATGACACTAACCCTGGGACCACACAAAATGAAAGCCCTTTCACGTCCCGGCTTGGGCTATCAATGGGGTATGCCACTAAAGATCTGCCAGGTTGCCTTGGGCCATCTCTTTGGATAATGTTAGTTGTGGTGTCTCGACTTGTGTCTGTCACTCACAGAACAGTCTTTATCAACGCAAGAAATTTGTCAACATGGGAAAGTAGTGGTAGGCTAATACAACGCAAAAGTAAGCTATAGGCTTCAAAATATAGTATTGCCCTCTAGTGGGTGCTACAGCCCCTACAGGTATAGCCTGTTTCAATCGAGACAACTTTGACCGAAATATGACAAAAAGGTCGAAATCGGATGGAAGTAATGTAATTTAAAAGCTATAAAAGTGCTTTCCTCGTGTTACAATGGACCTGTGTTAGATATTTCAATAAAATATGGGGCAAAATATTCAAACCCTCCCAATTATCAATGACAGAGGCTGACATTCATATGAAGGCCAGATTTGATCGATGTTTGCTTGAGGAACATCCTCCCAACCAAATGTGTTTGCACTTAACTCCCCAGGCATGTGGGCTGGGGACTGAAATATCAAACAGAGCAACTGTTTAACAGGTTGTGCATGACGCACGCACACACACTCAAAAACTCCTGTGCATACGCAGACACACACACACACACACGCATCCATGTAGCAGCCACACACACATATTCACCCAATACAGTTCCTAGATAGTGGTGCACCGTATCTCCATTACAAATAGATTATTAAAATCATTCAAGAGACACTGCTTTGGGTAAAAAAAAAAAAGATCTATCCTACTATACCACGGGACAGAGGCAGAATTACCCCATGTGCCAGGGGGATCTAATGCAATTAGTAGTGTTGACTTACACCGCGTGTGTGTCCTCGTCTGTGCAATGGCACAGACTGCATCCGCCGGCATTCTACCATTCAAGGCAGTGTTTGTTTTCTGAATTTGCCCTTCTCCCAAACCACCCTTACCCCCCCCCCCCCCCCCCCCCCTCGTTAATATCATCAATTAAAGTAAACCGATAGGGGGGGGGGGGGGGGTTGAAAAAGAGATTGGAGACCAGATTTAACTCTACCGCAAATCAAAAGTCAAAAGACATCGGGGGCTGGCAAAACATACATTATTTATGACGCGAGAGAGGGCCACATAGTGAGTTTGTTTAAAAGATTAGTGATTGGCCTCCATATTTGCTTTTAGCGTCCATCTGAGGAGCTTCCTTCCTTTTCAGGGGGCTCATTGGTTCTGCTTTCCGCATAGCAGTGCTAATAACCTCAAATATGATGAAATTAACAATGGTCGCTCCTTTTTATTTGATGGGTTGGATCAGTTTTAATATTGAAAATGAATTGTGGCTTATATCAACGTAATTGTCAGCATCAATTCCAATCCCCAATAAAAATATATATTTTTTTATACATTTTTATTTCTTTATTATATTTCACTAACCCTACCACCCCTCCTGTAATTGGAGTAAACTAATAAGCAACAACACTTAGGCTTCTACTTCCAGTTTATACAGTACATACTATAAACATTTTACGGACACAATCTATTTTACAATAGATATCTTTTGTTTGTTTTAAGTCCCATTCTTCAGCTACCCTTCCATCGCCCCTTCACTGTTGACATTGAGACTGGTGTTTTGTGGGTACTATTTAATGAAGCTACCAGTTGAGGACTTGTGAGGCATCTGTTTCTCAAATTAGACACCCTAATGTACTTAATTTCTCAGAACAAGAATAGACTGACGAGTTTCTTGCTATTTTGAGCCTGTAATCGAACCCACAAATGCTGATGCTCCAGATACTCAACTAGTCTAAAAGAAGGCCAGTTTTATTGCTTCTTTAATCAGGACAACAGTTTTCAGCTGTGCTAACATAATTGCAAAAGGGTCTTCTAATGATGAATTAGCCTTTGAAAATGATAAACTTTGATTAGCTAACACAACATGCCATTGTAACACAGGAGTGATGGTTGCTGATAATGGGCCTCTGTATGCCTATGTACAGTAGATATTCAATTTTTTTAACCAACCGTTTCCAACAACAATAGTAATTTACAACATGAACAATGTTTACGATTATGATGAATTTGATGTTATTTTATTAATAGACAAAAAAATGTGCTTTTCTCTAAAAAACAGGGACATTTCTAAGTGACACCAAACTTTTGAATGGTAGTGTATATTTCAGCAATTTAGACGCAATACCCCATAATTGTAAGAACCGACACAGGAGTAGAGAAGCAGGTACGGAAAGTGAACATTTCCTTTTGCACATACATGAAACAGGATAGGAATAGCGGCAGAACCGGGTAACACAACAACATATTACAACTAATGCAAAAGCCGGGAACAGAGCTACAGTGGCGTGCGAAAGTATTCACTTCACTCATTTGGCAATTTTCCTATTTTGTTGCCTTACAACCTGGAATTAAAATAGATTTTGGAGGGGGGTTGTATCATTTGATTTACACCACATGCCTACCACTTTAAAAAGATGCAAAATATTTTTTCTTGTGAAACAAACAAGAAATAAGACAAAAAAACAGAAAACTTGAGCGTGCATAACTATTCACCCCCCCAAAAGTCAATACTTTGCAGAGCCACCTTTTGCAGCAACTACAGCTGCAAGTCCCTTGGCGTATGTCTCTATAAGCTTTGCACATCCAGCCACTGGGATTTTTGCCCATTCTTCAAGGCAAAACTGCTAGAGTAGAGAAGCAGGTACGGAAAGTGAACATTTCCTTTTGCACAGACATGGAACAGGACAGTAACAGCCTCAGAACCGGGTAATACAGCGACATACAACAATTAATGCAGAAGCTGGGAACAGAGCTGAGGAACAGACAGATGTTGGGGAGGAAATAACACAGGTGATGAGTCCAGGTGAGTCCAATGAATCGCTGATGCGTGTGATGAGGGAAGCAGGTGTGCGTAATGATGGTGGCAGGAGTGCGTAATGTAGGGCAGCCTGGCGCCCTCGAATGCCAGGGAGGGAGAGCAGGAGCAGGCGTGACAATGACAAAGTGGAATTTTTAAATTTTTGCATACACCTGCCTGACATACACCTGCCTATATAAGGTCCTACAGTTGACAGCGCATGTCAGAGCAAAAGCCAACCCATAAAGTCGAAGGAATTGTCAGTAGAGCTCCGAGACAGGTTGTGTCGAGGCACAGATCTGGGGAAGGGTACCAAAACATTTCTGCAGCATTGAAGGTCCCCAAGAACACATTGGCCTCCAATATTCTTAAATGGAAGAAATTTGGAACCACTGTCCCTAGAGCTGGCCGGCCCGGCCAAACTGAGCAATCAGGGGAGAAGGGCCTTGGTCAGGGAACCTGATGGTCACTCTGACAGAGCTCCTCTGTGGAGATAGGAGAACCTTCCAGAAGGACAACCATCTCTGCAGCACTCCACCAATCAGGCCTTTATGGTAGAGTGGCTAGACGGAAGCCACTCCTGAGTAAAAGGCACATGACCGCCTGCTTTAAGTTTTCCAAAAGGCACCTAAAAACTCTCAGATCATGAGAAACAAGATTCTCTGGTCTGATGAAACCAATATTGAACACAAAGATGAACAGAGCAAAGTGCAGAGAGATCCTTGATGAAAACCTGCTCCAGAGTGCTCAGCACCTCAGACTGGGGCGAAGGTTAACCTTCCAACAGGAAGGTGACCTCTCACTAAAGGCATAAGTCATACAAAAGTTATACTTAAATCCGAACTGGTTCTCTAGCAAATTAGTAAGAATGTCTCACCCCATGTTCAATAATGGCCCTTTTCCCTTGAAAAAATGATCTCCAAAATATCGTTATTTGTTAAACAAGCCATAGAAAGTTGGTTGCAATTTCAGTTTAAATCACCAGAAAAGACAAAACAAATAATACAACAAATATTGTGGTTAAACTCAAATATATTAACTGATAAAAAAAGGTATACAAGAAAAGGTATACAAAAAAAGGTATAAAAAGGGTATAATCTTTGAAAATTCTTTCATAAATAGGACTGGTGGATTTGTCACACAGGCAGCCAACACAACTATATGGAAATGTCTGTTCCACCCAAAATTACAAGCACTAACTGCAGCATTACTGCAAAAAATGTCATGGGGAAAAAGAAAGGAACTTGTATGTCGGCCTTGCATTAAATTAAAGACCAAAAAATTGACAGCTGTACCATGTACTGAAGATTGCAAAATAGCTGGGAAGATTCCATAGCACATGGTTTATGAATTGACAAGCAAAACGCAGGAATCAAAATAATTTTTCTGTTTAAATTATTATACAAAATTCTTGCAACCAATAGAATGTTATATATGTGGGGATACAACCTTCCCAGCCCTGCATATTTTGCTGCGAAGAGGCAGAGTCATTAGGTAATTTACTTTCGTACTGTCCATATGTAGTACGTTTTTGGTCACAGGTCCAGCAATGGTTGAAGAATTGCAAGATGTACCTATACCAGATAGCAATACTGGGTGATTTGAAAAGTCAAAGTCTAAATGATCAATAATATAAGAATACTTTTAGCAAATTTTTAAAACCTCTTCAGGATTGGCCCCTTTTCAATCTTCACCTAAAATTACATACCCAAATCTAACTGCCTGTAGCTCAGGACCTGAAGCAAGGATATGCATATTCTTGATACCATCTTGATACCGTTTGTGGAAATGTGAAATTAATGTAGGAGAATATAACACATTAGATCTGGTAAAAGATAATACAAAGAAAAAAACATGCATTTTCTTTGTACCATAATCTTTGAAATGCAAGAGAAAGGCCATAATGCCAGCCCAGGCACAATTTAGATTTTGGACACTAGATGGCAGCAGTGTATGTGCAAAGTTTAAACTGATCCAATGAACCATTGCATTTCTGTTCAAAATTGTTTTGGGTATCAAGACTGCCAAAATGTACTTAATTGGTTAATTAATACATTTTCAGGTTCATAACTGTGCACTCTCTTCAAACAATAGCATGTTATTATTTCACTGTAATAGCTACTGTAAATTGGACAGTGCAGTTAGATTAACAAGAATTTAAGCTTTCTGTGTTTGTCTATGTCCTGGGAAATGTTCTTGATACTTACAACCTCATGTTAATAACATTAGCTCAACTGTCCCGCAGGGGGACTTACCGATCTTGTAGAGGTTCATTTACAATCTGTAGAAACTATGACAATAGAAATGTTCAAAACGTTTGTGTATCACGTTTGTGTATCACAGCACAGATGAAAAATAAATGGCAAACAGAAATCCAATAAGGATGGTGTTAAAAGCTAGATGGGAGGTTGGTTTGAATGGAGCTGAAGGATGGGACTAATAACAAGATAACAATTGTAAAATATACTATCAGTAAAATGTATACAGGTTCAGCACTTTTAACTAAGTTAAAAATATATGGCAAATAGAAATCAAACTGGATGGACATCAGAAATAGATGGAGGTTAGAGGAAGGCCAGGTCGAAAAACAAACCAAATATAACTATTGTAAAATAGATTGAGTCTGTAAATTGTAAATAGTATGTATAAGCTGGAAGTAGAAGCCTAGGAGTTGTTGTTTATTAGTTTAGTCTAATTAGGGGAGTGGTGGTAGGGTTTGCGGGAAAAAAATTAAGGAAATACATTTTTTAAATGTATATATACAGTACCAGTCAAAAGTTTGACACAGCTAATCATGCAACGTTTTTTTTTTTTTTTTTTTACTATTTTCAGACATTGTAGAATAATAGTGAAAACATCAAAACTCTGAAATAATACATATGGAATCATGTAGTAACCAATAAACAAATCAAAATATATATTTTTTTAAATAAACAAATCAAAGTATATTTTATATTTGAGATTCTTCAAAGTAGCCACCCTTTGACTTGACAGCTTTTCACACTCTTGGCATTCTCTCAAACAGCTACATGAGGAATGCTTTTCCAATAGTCTTGAAAGAGTTCCCACATATGCTGAGCACTTGTTGGCTGCTTTTCCTTCATTCGGCAGTCCAACTCATCCCAAACCATCTCAATTGGGTTGAGGTAGGGTGATTGTGGGGGCCAGGTCATCTGATGCAGCACTCCATCACTCTCCTTCTTGGTCTAATAGCCCTTACACAGCCTGGAGGTGTGTTGGTTCATTGTCCTTTTGATAAACAAATGATTGTCCCACTAAACGCAAACCAGATAGGATGGCGTATCTCTGCAGAATGCTGTTGTAGCTATGCTGGTTAAGTGTGCCTTCTAAATAAATCAGGTTGTCACCAGCGAAGCACCCCCACACCATCAAACCTCCTCCTCTATGCTTCACGGTGGGAACTACACATGCGGAGATCATCCTTTCACCTACTCTGCGTCTCACAAAGACACGCGGTTGGTAGGAAGGAGGAGACTATGACACAGTATTAAGTATCTCAATGGACTGTAAAGGTAATCACTCTACAAACTGTGCCCTTAAGGAAATCACAAACATTATGGACACATTAGAAGTAGTGGATATTTGGAGACTAAAAAACCCTGACCTATTGAGATATACATGGAGGAGACTTAATCAGGCTAGTCATCTTCACCACTTTCTTGTCTCTTTCTGTCTTGCATCAAAGGTTTAAACAAGTTTTAATAGGAGACAGAATGCGATCAGATCATCATCTAATTGGCAATCACATAACTCTTATAGAATTTCCACATAGATGGGGAAATTGGAAATGTAATCAAAGGAGGACAACTTATTTTTAACTAAGAAAATAATTTAGAACTGCATTTTTCCAGTATAAAATACATTTGAAGTCGGAAGTTTACATACAACTTAGCCAAATACATTTAGACTAAGTTCCACAATTCCTGACATTTAATCCTAAAAATTCCGTCTTACATAAGTTAGGATCACCACTTTATTTTAAGAATGTGAAATGTCAGAATAATAGTAGAGAGAATTATTTATTTCAGCTTTTATTTATTTCATTCCCAGTGGGTTATTCCCACATTCCCAGTGGGTCAGAAGTTTACATACACTCAATTAGTGTTAGGTAGCATTGCCTTTAAAATGTTAAACTTGGGTCAAACGTTTTAGGTAGCCTTCCACAAGCTTCCCACAATAAGTTGGGTGAATTTTGGCCCATTCCTCCTGTCAGAGCTGATGTACAGTAACTGAGTCAGGTTTGTAGGCCTCCTTGCTCGCACATGCTTTTTCGGTTCTCCCAAAAAATATTCTATGGGATTGAGGTCAGGGTTTTTGTGATGGCCACTCCAATACCTTGACTTTGTTGTCCTTAAGCCATTTTGCCACAACTTTGGAAGTATGCTTGGGATCATTGTCCATTTGGAAGAGCCATTTGCGACCAAGCTTTAACTTCCTGACTGATGTCTTGAGATGTTTCTTCAATATATCCAAATAATTTTGCATCCTCATGATGCCATCTATTTTTTAAAGTGCACCAGTCCCTCCTGGAGCAAAGCACCCCCACAAAATGATGTTGCCACCCCTGTGCTTCACTGGGATGGTGTTCTTCGGCTTGCAAGCATCCCCCTTTTTCTTCCCCAAAATGTTTTGGTCATTATGACCAGCGAGTACTATTTTTGTTTCATCAGACCAGAGGACATTTCTCCAAAAAGTACGATCTTTCTTTGTTTTATTGCGGATATAGATACTTTTGTACCAGTTTCCTCCAGCATCATCACAAGGTCCTCTACTGTTGTTCTGGGAAAGATTAGCACTTTTCGCACCAAAGTACTTTAATCTCTAGAAGACAGAACGCGTCTCATGAGTGGTGTGATGGCTGCATGGTCCCATGGTGTTTATACTTGAGTACTATTGCTAGTACAGATGAACGTGGTACCTTCAGGCATTTGGAAATTGCTCCCAAGGATGAACCAGACCTGTGGAGGTCTACAATTTTTTTTCGGAGGTCTTGGCTGATTTATTTTTATTTTCCCATGATGTCAAGCAAGGAAGCACTGAGTTTGAAGATAGGCCTTGAAATATATCCACAGGTACACCTCCAATTGACTCAAATTATGTCAATTAGCCTATCAGAAGCTTCTAAAGCCATGACTTAATTTTATGGAATTTTCCAAGCTGTTTAAAGGCACAGTCAACTTAGTGAATGTAAACGTCTGACCCACTGGAATTGTAATACAGTTAATTATAAGTGAAATAATCTGTCTGTAAACAATTGTTCTAAAAATTACTTGTGTCATGCACGAAGTAGATGTCCTAACCAACTTGCCAAAACTATAGTTTGTTAACAAGAAATTTGTGGAGTGGTTGAAAAACAAGTTTTAAATGACTCCAACCTAAGTGTATGTAAACTTCCAACTTCAACTGTACATTCCATTACAGCTGCGCCATCATAGGTTTGGACAACGAGTTTCTCTAAATACTTAAACTCAAGACATCACAAAATTCATGAAGTCAAACACAGACTGCTCATCTCGCCCACTTGACACATCGAAGTAGCCCAAGAAACGTTCCTGAATAAAGCCCTGATCATCCACATACCTGACAACTGCAAGCAGACTGGTGCCACTGGACTGGACCCAGAGCAATGGAGCAATTTTTACCCCCTGGGGCCTGGAGTTTTTCCTTGTTATGTTAACCTAACTAGGAAAACTCTGGACCCTATAAGGTATGACAGTGATTCATCAGTGGTAAAAAAGGTTTTATGAGCTATGATGGGACCAGTTTTTCCTAATCAGGTCAAATTATTTTTTTAACTCCTGAAAGAAACTCCTGGCCCTTGGGGGGGATGAAAACCTGTCAAACTGCAGCTACCTTATATTTGTTCATATAAATGATATTTAGACTAGATTAGGAGGGGGATTTCCTCTATCCAGACACATAGACAACAACTGATAGACAATATAACTCACAGGGCTGAGCTTTCTTTATGCATGTTTGCATCATGCAGACCTCTGCAGCTGTAGGCCTTACAAAACATTTACTCACATCCATCATCACTATTATGTTGATTCATTAATTCCAGTTAATTAATATTCATTAAAAATGTATAGTCAGCCTAGCCAGACCAATTGTGAATATAAACTACATTTCTGCTGACACACAGATGGACAATAAATACATAACATTACCAATTAGTTCACCCTGACCAGATGGACAGGGCGCATAGGCTGTATGCAGCTGCTCTTATTAGTAGACTACAGTTGATCAGACTGAAACATTTTCTAGTTTTCGACCCATACAGCATGTCCGATTTCTAATGTTTAGGTGTGGCCTAGGCTGCTGCAACATTTATGTTGTGAGTTTTTCCTTGTCTCTGTATGGAGTGATTATGTGTTAACATCTTTGCTAAATAAATACCAGGGGAAAGTGGAAAGCCTACTTGTGCGCACGCGGGAAAAAATGTGCTGCGTCAAACTCTCTCTTTAATCTTTTAATGGATGATTCGATGGAAGCTATCAAATCATTCGGGAATTGACTTCGACATCCAAGAAAAGTGAGTCGAAAGTATGTATATGTTCATCAAGGAAAGCATCGTAGTGTGCAATTACCTCTGCAAGCTCCTTGTAGTTGCCCTGGTCGGCGGAACTTTCCATCTCGTCGTGACCTCTAAAAGCAAATTCTTGCATGCCCCAAAACAACGCAGGCAAAGCCAGCAATACAGGCGACTTGATGAAAGGTTCCCTGTTAGCCAGCTATACTTTTGATACCCGGTGGTATTGCATGCCCTCACCATTTCATCCTTCTTCATGAAACAGAACTCATGCAGAGCTCGACCCTCGCTTTTATTTCGCACATTTTCCATGTACCCCAGAGAATGAAAGGGGTTCTTCAACAAAAATTCCACAACATTGTTAGCAGTGTTGGCCATTCTACCATTCTGGCGCAGAAAACTGCACACTGACGCTGTTAGCTAGCTACTTGAAGTTAGCCAGGCAAATTGAAATAAATTGCACTAACTGAACACAAAAATAAAGTTCTAAAACCAAGAAAACCATTTATAATATACTTCCTCGGTCTCCTGTCATTTGAAAAAACAAATTTGAATTGAATAATAACTATTACTTTTCACTCTTAATCTCTATCCAACAATGTCACCAAGCTTCTACACACATAGAAACTCCATAATGCTCTGTGGCACAATCACAATACAACTCAATAGGTTATTCTCTGATCCTAATTCTATGATTGGATGGACAACATGTCATTTCATACTACACAAGCTTTGATTGGTTGGAGGACGTGCTCCAGAAGTGGTCATATTTACCATGTATGTCTATGGAAAGGGGTGTGGCCTACGAGCCTCCTAGGTTTTGTATTGAAGTCTGAATGTAGCCAGAGGAGGATGGAAGCTGTCTGTCCTCCGGCTGCACCATGGTGGTACCCCAGACAGTGCTATTGAAGTTACTGTTTACTCATTGCAAAAAGTGTTATTTAATCAAATGTTTGGTGACATATGAATATATTTAATATAGTTTAATTTTCCACTATTTTTATGTTTATTATTTTCACTGAGGAGGATGGTCCTCTCCTGCCTCCTCTGAGGAGCCTCCACTGTCCTATACTGTCCCGAAAAATCATTACCCCTTAGCAACAGATGCGGGATACATAAACACACTCTCTCCACCCTTCCCCCACAAACAACCACAAGCTCAGAAGTTCAAAGGTTGTTCCATCCCGAGCCCAACTCAACAGAAGATATATACAGTTGTAGCTGTTTGAGAAGGCATGCAAGATTGAGCAAGAATAGGAAGATTTGCTCAACCAACGTCATGTCCTAGCTGATGGAGCTCAGGTACACCACTTTCCCCTGAAAAACACACATGATGGTCCCTCACTGGGAATATTTTCCCAAGCATCTATGAGCAGTCAGACCTTTTGTTAATTTTGTGCTTCCAGGGCTACAATAATTTGTCCCCTCTCTAATTGTCCAAGTGTGACCCCCTCCCCATGGGTTACTGCAACTAGTGTTGCCAGCACTGCCCCAACCTGGGTGGGGGTCTCCACCAAAATTCCCACCGGCTAGGTGCAAGGTCATTAAGGTTCTCATTAGCAGCTTTGAGAAATTCCTTATATATTATGCTCACCCACCCGGGGCCTTTGGCTTTGTTGGACCAACCCTGCCAGGCAGGCTCAGACTCTTGAGGAGGCAGTGCTGCTTTAGTGGGTCTCTGACCGCGTTCATCTTTCTGTCTTAGATACGTATAGGCTACATGCAGTAGGCCTATAAAACAGATAAGGACTTCTCCTTATTGTGTGGGTCGATCAGGTGGGTGTCTAGGGTTTAGGGTTGGGGGCTGTTCCATCATGATAGGACAATAAAGAAATAGACAATATTTGTAATTGATGTTTAAATGTGTATCCCATGTCTGCACACAAGGGAAAACTCTTTCTGTCACAACTCCTGCTCGCAGAAATAAATGGGCTCTGGCATTCGCAAGCATTTTCCTTTTTCACTCACTTAACTCACCACACTTTTCCAACACAAGAACACTCATCTTCCATGATAACCACACTCCCCTCACACATACCCACATATTGTGCCCAATATGTCTTCTGTTTGCTGTGTTTTTATCTCTACCATGTTGATTCCTATCTAATTACGAGCTTTTGAGTACTTTTTTGTTCCAGTTCCTTATATTTGAAGTTGTATCATTTCAATAATTGTCCTTTCTTCTACTGCTGTCTTTTATCTAATTAAAAAAACTATAAATAGAAAGCTGAATAATAATTATTTGACAACGTTCCCGATCTGGTATAGTGTATTTGTAGTTTATTTATTAATTAATTGTTGTATTTGATTGTTTTCTTGTTTTTATTACAATATCTACCGTGGATAGTATTGGGTGTTCCATTATTCGACTCCTCTATGGGAACTTTGTAACATTTAGAATAGCCATGGAGTAGTCTCGGTGTCTCAGAACAGTTGGTTATCAATGTACAGTTTATCGACTGCAAGAGCTACGTTTCCCTTTTATTCTATTCACTTCGAAGAGTGAGTTCAGAACTTTGCGCCGTTCTGCAATTTCCTTATAAACTGATCATTCATCCCAATTTTCGTGCCAGCGAGTCTTTTACCCCAGAAATCTTTCCCCACACGTTGGGTCTTCACCCTCATTGTCTTTAATCCCGGTAAAAAGTACCAGATTTTCTTGTGCAGGTGGTGTTACACATGGTTTGCCGCTGCAAGGATGATCAGCTGTCCGCCCTGTCTCCCTGTAGCGCTGTCTTAGGCGTCTCACAGTACGGACATTGCAATGTATTGCCCTGGTCACATCTGCAGTCCTCATTACTCCTTGCAGCACGCCTAAGGCAAGTTCACGTAGATGAGTAGGGACCCTGGGCATCCTTCTTTTGGTGTTTTTCAGAGTCAGTAGAAAGGCCTCTTTAGTGTTCTAAGTTTTCATAACTGTGACCATAATTATTTTATTTTTTTCACCTTTATTTAACGAGGTAGGTTAATTGAGAACAAGTTCTCATTTGCAACTGCAACCTGGCCAAGATAAAGCAAAGCAGTTCGACACATGCAACAACACAGAGTTACACATGGAATAAACAAACATACAATCAATAATGCAGTACAAAAATTCTATATACAGCATGTGCAATTGAGGTAGGATAAGAGAGGTAAGGCAATAAATAGGCCATGGTGGCAAAGAAATTACAATATAGTAATTAAACACTGGAATGGTAGGATGTGCAGAAGATGAGATATTGGGGTGCAAAGGAGCAAGATAAATAAGTAAATAAATATATAAATACTGTATGGGGATGAGGTAGATTGGATGGGCTATTTACCGATGAGCTATGTATAGGTGCAGTGATCTGTGAGCTGCTCTGAGAGCTGGTACCTAAAGCTAGTGAGGGAGGTAAGAGTCTCCAGCTTAGAGATTTTTGCAGTTTGTTTCAGTCATTGGCAGCAGAGAACTGGAAGGAGAGGAGGCCAGCCAAAGGAAGAATTGACTTTGGGGGTGACCAGTGAAGCTATACCTGCTGGAGCGCGTGCTATGGGTGGGTGCTGCTATGGTGACCAGTGAGCTGAGATAAGGCGGGGCTTTAACTAGCAGAGACTTGTAGATGACCTGGAACCAGTGGGTTTGACGACAAGTATGAATCGAGGGCCAGCCAACGAGATCATACAGGTCGCAGTGGTGGGTAGTATATGGGGCTTTGGTGACAAAACAGATGGCAGGCTTTGCATGAAACAAACCATCTTCCAAAAGTCCTTCAGTCTTACTGCTGTTTTCAACATAATAATCTAAGTAGGCATGGCTATAATGTAGGACTAATTCCTGAAAAGAAATGCCATGCAAACGATAACAGCAGAACAACAACAGAGACATACAACCGGTGTATAGGCCTACCTTGAGCCTGAGGACAAGCTCAATTGAACAGCGTATTGGTGGTGTAAATTGTGTAATTGTTCAGTTTAGTCCTGTTTGGGCTGGGTATAACTGAAAACTGTGGGAGGCAGACAGTGAATGAGTAATGGCCACAGGCCTCTGTAGCTTATCATTTGGGTTTTGTTTTCTTGTTACCATGACTAAGAGCCAAAGAAAGTAACATTTTAACTGTATTTAGTTGCAACCGTGTTTTGGGATGGGCACAAATCCATTTTGTGGACTGGCAAAATGCCAAGGAATAGTTTTTTGTGAACCTCATCTTTGGACTACACTGAGCTGTCAAAGAGGACCCAACCCCCACCAAGTATTTCATGATTTGCTTTGTCTTACCAAAACCTTGCATTTCATTTGTGATGAATGCTATCAATTTGAGTGTCTCAAGCGCAAAGCATATTTGACATGTCAAAAAGGCAACTGTAATACTTGCACGTACACACACACACACACACACACACACACACACACACACACACACACACAAACACACACACACACACACACACACACACACACACACACACAACAGTTAAATACACTCAAATGTATCCTAACAAACCATCCCAGGAATTAACCAAATTGCATGCTCTCCATTAAATAGGGGGCATGCCCGGTTTGGGGATATAAAGAATTAGGGGGTAAACACAGAAAACTGAGAAAGCTATCTTATCCCACTCCATCTCCCAAACACATGAAATGATGCTGTTGAGTGAACAGTTGAGAAGAGGGGTTTACTGAGTAAGCCTATAGGCCACCATCAGAGACTCCCTATCTCACCTTCTAGCCTTTCAGGTGAATATTACACAAATGAGAAGATAGCGTTTTTGGCTCCCAGAATGTTTAGGATGGGGTTTGGGGATATTGCTCTTCAAAAGAGTCTTTCTCTGGTTTTCAGAGAGTTTTTAGAACACTAGGCATGATCTTAGAAACTTTCAAACAGCTTTAGGGGACTTCAACTCCATACAGGTCTCTTAGTTCTCTCTAAGGTCAAAAGAGAGTAGAGAGTTGAACTATATTTTAAATGTTTTATTAAATCAAAGGTAAATCAAAAAAAAAGGTAGATTTGTGGCTATAGTGGCTAGCAACAATATTGGCTTACTGGCTTTAGGTTAGCGTAGCCATATAGATAAAGCTGTTTGGTGTAACCACCAAACCAGGTAAAGAATGTGCCAAATAATGTATTTACTTTCCTCACTCAGCAAACTCAAACACTTTCTCAAACAGCTTTCTTCTTGGTTCCTCCATTGCACAACCTCTAGGCCAAAATCAAACTTGCCCTTTCAACTTCGAGTGTCCATCTAGCATTGCTTGCTAGCGATATTAGCGGTTATGCAAAATTGCACTAATTGTACATTATTTAGTGACATTTCGTGACCTTGGGACTATCAGATTCTATTTGGCTTTTAATTGTGTTTTTATAGTTATTTACATAGAGTTGCTCTTTATGTGGTCCTTTACATGTCAGATAAAAAAAAATACATTTATGATGAAAGAAATAAAAAATTAGGAAGGACTATCTGTGCAAACACCTTTTAACTTGGTGCTATAATGTTCTATCAGCAATCCAATCACACAATGCTGTGTTGTCAATCCAAATAATTTTATGCGGGGTGAAATACTTATTGAGTCATGAAAGTGGAAGACGTAACAAAACAGTTCTGAGAACTGGGACTTGAAAAATACTCATGATCTCAAAACTATACATTTTGCAGATAGAACCTTATAGTCCCACGTCCTTGATTATTTTTTATCATAGGTTCGTTCTGGTCCTCATTTTAAATGACTTTTTCACCACTTTTTCAGAAGAATGGCCATAAGCTCTTTATGGTAAAAATCTACTAAATACATGTGCCTTAAAGGATATTTAAGGGCCCTTTGGAGAGGCATTGTTGTTTTCCTCTTGTTCTACACCAATACGAAAATCTTCATGGAAGGGGTATTTCACAAAAAGTACAAACTTACCACCTTTTATTGATAACTAGCAAGTAGTTTACTGACTTTGGGTGTCAGAAACCAGAAAGAATATATCCGCTTTAACAAATGTGTGATGAACATGAATGAATATATTTGATCATGTGATAAGAAAGAAAGAAGTCTGTACTTTTCTATTGAATTATTTCTGTTGAAATAATTTAAACATCTTGTGTCAGACTGAACCCAGATTGACATTTCAGAGCCATAAGATTATATCTTATATATATATATATATATATATATCAATTGCACACCCCTAAAAAATTGTATTTACAAATGTTTAAGTATTTTGATACTCTGCACATTAGGTATCTTTCATTTTAGTTTAAGCAAAGATTATCTATTATATTGACAAGATAGTCGACTGTCCGCTCTAACATTGGAAATCCATGTTCTCGAAGGTGAAAGGCAGGTGGGAGGAGGTGAGATCAGGTGGGACTACTCTAGCCAATCAGAGGGCAGATACGCATGTGAATAACAGGTACAACTTCAATATAACCATTACAAAACGTATATTAGATCAAATAAGCCTCACGTAGCAAATTAGCTATTACATTTTTTGTTGACCAAATTCGACACTCTCTCATTCCTCACTTCCTGGTCTTATTTTCCTGGACAGATTTTGGGTGGAGTAAACCCTTTCGCATCGCCTCTCCCTCTCTGGTTTGAGCAGACATACTTCCTGTGTGCCGTAAATTTATGGAAAAATCTAAGTGGGTTCCTTGGGATAAGCAACTCCAAAGTCACCACATTGAAGTTGAAATGTAAAACAGTTCAAGCTGGAATTTGAAGCGGTGAAACTGCCATGTCCATGTGCAGTGGTGTAAAGTACTTAAGTAAAAAATAGCTTAAAGTACTACTTAAGTAGTTTTTTGGGGTATCTGTACTTTACTATTTATATTTTTGACAACTTTTACTTCACTACATTCCTAAAGAAAACAATGTACTTTTTCCTCCATACATTTTCCCTGACACCCAGAAGTACTCGTTACATTTTTAATGCAGCAGTACAGGGAAAATGCCTAATTCACACACTTATCACGAGACCATCCCTGCTCATCCCTACAGCCCCTGATCTGGCAGACTCACTAAACACATGCTTAGTTTGTAAATTATGTCTGAGTGTTGGAGCATGCCCCTGGCTATCTGTACACTTAAAAAAACAAGAACATGATGCCATCTGGTTTGTTTGAAATCATTATACTATTATTATATTAAAACCAAATACTTTTAGACTTTTCACTTTTACTTTAGTCATTTTCTATTAAGGTATCTGTACTTTTACTCAAGTATGACAAATGGGAACTTTTTCTACCACTGTCCATTTGAACTATTTAAACAACAAAGACGCTACTTCAAACAACAAACACTTGGACATCATTGCATGAGGGATAGAAGAGCAGAGTGTGTACTGCACCGTCTTTTTTAGGGTAGGGGTTAAGATAAGGGTAACGATGTCCCAAGGAACCCGCTTAGCATCTACTGTAAATTTACAGAGTAACATTTTTTTCTCAAATTTCCATTTGCCTCTGTTTTCATTATAGTGTGAATATATTAATATTTTACCTCAAATGTAAAAGTAACATTAACTGTATTGAATGTTTTGTAATAATAAATATTTTTACAGTGTGACAACGATGTCTTTAGGTGTGTCATTATTTACAATGTCCCACACATGTGTCAGTTACAACAAGGGATGGGGATGAAACCAGACAGAGGAGTGGCAGGGACATACAGTAGTAATCTCACAATTACTACCTTACTTTTGTTGATAGACAAAACAACAGCTTAGCCTGTCACAGAGAAAAAGTGTGTGTGTGTGTGTGTGTGTGTGTGTGTGTGTGTGTGTGTGTGTGTGTGTGTGTGTGTGTGTGTGTGTGTGTGTGTGTGTGGGGAGAGAGATATGCATTGTGAACAAATTGTGGGTTGCTATAATCCTGTTGAAGGCCTTTGCTGTCTATCTTTTGCTGACTCATATGAAAACAGACAGTCTGAAATATTGTAGGTGTTTCAAGATGTGGGATCCGTGCACAATAGGCTAAAGCTATATTCAGATTTTTTTTTAAATAGAACATATAGGCTATGACGAAGAAATCACAGGAGGTTGGTGGCACCTTAATTGGATAGGACAGGCTTGTGGTAATGGCTGAAGAAAAATGTGTGGAATGGTATCAAATACATCAGACAGTTTGATGCCATTCCAGTAGTTCCTTTCCAGCCTTTATTATGAGCTGTCCTCCCTTCCACAGCCTCCACAGCAAAAAAAATATACTTGTCCAATGTCCACATCTTCAAAACAATCCAACTGCTTGGCCTCTCATTACAGAGAGAGGCTTGGGTCCATATACTGTAATTATAAGTATATTCTAGAATCCAAGATTATATTCTATAATTATATTCCTATCCTCGGGCCTGGGGTTTCCTCCACTGATTCAGAGTGTGCCAGTGACACAGAAGCTAAAGCCTTTTAGCGGTGTCAGAGCAAGGCTGGGGATGTCACAGGCTATGCCTGGCATTAGCAGTATAATGGCAAGGATTTGCTGATAAAACAGGGGCCTCCACTGCTAGTCTTTAGTGACTTAAGCGGCGCGTCCTTCCATGGCAGTCGGCACTTTGTATCCATCCCAATATCTCTCTCTCACTTTCCTCTCTCTGTCTTTAAGGGACTCTCACAAATGCACATACTGTATTTCCTCCTTTATGACGACAACGTGGGAGCTCAGTAAGTATGCTCTTCGCCGTGTTCATTAAAGATGGCAAGATTTGTTAGTTTATTTTGTTGGTTTTAAGCTAATTCAACCCACTTAAAGCTTAGCAAATGGGCATGGCAAACGGGCCATCACCTCAACACAAAATGGGTTATTTTTTTTTACCACTGTGGATTTTTAATCAAATCCAAATTGAGGACTGAACAATGCATTTTCTATGTCTGAATTTGCATGGCAATTTTGTTTATAACATACGGTCACAACCGTGTGAATGACTGACTTTACCTCCAACGTATATAATAGTAGAAAATAGACAAATACATTCATCACCAGAGATGTCGGGATGTTGTGTCAACTTGTGAACCACAACTAGCTGCTACACAATAATTCCTCTCGGTTATGCTATGCAACGGATGCTCTTGAATTCATTGCCATGCTTCAGTGCCAGCTTTACAATTACCACTGTCTGATCAGTCATAATTTACCCATTAATTATAAAGACGCAGTTTCTATAGAATGTGGCATCAAATTGCCCATGTCTCGTCTTTAAAAGAGCAGGAGTTATGAAGGTAGAATAGCATAGTAAATGGGTCCTAAGGAGTTTCACACACACAATCAGTGAGATCTTCTGCTATCGCCAAAGTCTCATGCACTGACTAACCCACAATGAGAAGGCGATAAACGCACAGTGCTCAATCGTCAATTCACATTTCTACTCAAAATCATTAAGTGCTTTTTTTTTTTACCTCATGTTTTCGTTTTAGAACATGCTTTGTTTGTGCTACCATCTGTCTGTGTCATATTTACAATAATTTAATAATTAAGGAGGAAATCTCTTGATCCCAATCTAAATATTGTGGAAGACAAGACAGCCCTTTGACATTTTTTTCCTACGAGGCTCTGTTTGTTCACCAGTATTTACCCACGCTGGCATTTCTGTTGTTTGTCAATTTTCTTTATGAGTCTCTCATGTCTGTCGGAATGCAAACACTGACAACACCTTGGCCGCAGGGTAAAAGCTTGATATTTGCTGGGGAAACAGAAAAGATCATAAAAAAAAAGCTGACTTGAGTCCAAATGGTACCTCTCTTAATAGTATAAATCTCATGTGGAAATTAATGTAGGGGCAACAGCCCCCACAATATACAGGCATTGATTGAAGCTCGATGTTAAATTCAAATCTCCCTACCATCATATCTAAGCCAATATGTCACCAATCTGAAAATGTACAGATCAACTTGATTTGAGGTACACAAGACAAGACACTCCCGACCACTTGTCATGAGCCACCCGTTCGTTACCAAGAACCACATACCAGATTTTTAACAGGGCTGTTAGCATTAGCGTTGTCACAGTGTTTCTTGCTCAGAACTAGCTCAATATCTAGGCGTCGGATAAGAACGAGACTACAGCTTCCATACAGTGACCATTAGACTCGCCACAATTTGGACTGAATCAGTTTGCAGGGGCAGTTTTGATTAAATGTACAGTCGTGGCCAAAAGTTTTGAGAATGACACAAATATTAATTTACACAAAGTTTGCTGCTTCAGTGTCTTTAGATATTTTTTTCAGATGTTACTATGGAATACTGAAGTATAATTACAAGCATTCCATAAGTGTCAAAGGCTTTTATTGACAATTATATGAAGTTGATGCAAAGAGTCAATATTTTCAGTGTTGACCCTTCTTTTTCAAGACCTCTGCAATCCGCCCTGGCATGCTGTCAATTAACTTCTGGGCCACATCCTGACTGATGGCAGCCTATTCTTGCATAATAAATGCTTGGAGTTTGTCAGAATTTGTGGGTTTTTGTTTGTCCACCCGCCTCTTGAGGATTGATCACAAGTTCTCAATGGGATTAAGGTCTGGGGAGTTTCCTGGCCATGGACCCAAAATATCGATGTTTTGTTCCACGAGCCACTTAGTTATCACTTTTGCCTTATGGCAAGGTGCTACATCATGCTGGAAAAGGCATTGTTCGTCACCAAACTGTTCCTGGATGGTTGGGAGAAGTTGCTCTCGGGGGATGTGTTGGTACCATTCTTTATTCATGGCTGTGTTCTTAGGCAAAATTGGGAGTGAGCCCACTCCCTTGCTGAGAAGCAACCCCAGACATGAATGGTCTCAGGATGCTTTACTGTTGGCATGACACAGGACTGATGGTAGCGCTCACCTTGTCTTCTCTGGAAAAGCTTTTTTCCGGATGCCCCAAAAAATCGGAAAGGGGATTCATCAGAGACAATGACTTTACCCCAGTCCTCAGCAGTCCAATCCCTGTACCTTTTGCAGAATATCAGTCTATCCCTGATGTTTTTTTCTGGAGAGAAGTGGCTTCTTTGCTGCCCTTCTTGACAACAGGCCATCCTCCAAAAGTCTTCGCCTCACTGTGCGTGCAGATGCACTCACACCTGCCTGCTGCCATTCCTGAGCAAGCTCTGTACTGGTGGTGCCCCGATCCCGCAGCTGAATCAACTTTAGGAGACGTCCTGGCGCTTGCTGGACTTTCTTGGTTGCCCTGAAGCCTTCTTCACAAAAATTGAACCGCTCTCCTTGAAGTTCTTGATGATCCGATAGATGGTTGATTTAGTTGCAATCTCACTGGCAGCAATATCCTTGCCTGTGAAGCCCTTTTTGTGCATATCAATGATGACGGCAAGTGTTTCCTTGCAGCTAACCATGATTGACAGAGGAAGAACAATGATTCCAAGCACCACCCTCCTTTTGAAGCTTCCAGTCTGTTATTCAAACTCAATCAGCATGACAGAGTGATCTCCAGCTTTGTCCTCGTCAACACTCACACCTGTGTTAACGAGAGAATCACTGACATGATGTGAGCTGGTCCTTTTGTGGCAGGGCTGAAATGCAGTGGAAATGTTTTTTTGGGGATTCAGTTCATTTGAATGGCAAAGAGGGACTTTGTAATGAATTGAAATTCATCTGATCACTCTTCATAACATTCTGGAGTATATGCAAATTGCCATCATACAAACTGAGGCAGCAGACTTTGTGAAAATTAATATTTGTGTCATTCTCAAAACTTTTGGCTACAACTGTATAATTTATCGCTCTCACATGCTCATTTCTGTCCATTAAGAACCAACGGTGTGCTACCTTTTTGGAGCATTTCTGACCATGCTAAATTGTGTGCCATGCTGTGCACAGTCCAAAGAAAATTACATGATTGCTAACCTGGTTAGCTACGTGATTAAAAAAGTCTGTGTTCATAAAATCAACTGTTTTAGACTATTGTATTTGAACCAAGCAAGAATACTAAATGTTTAATCAGTACTGAGTGACTGAACAAAGTTATTTTGGAACAAATGCTTCTAGACTGCCCATTTCAATTGTCTGTTGAAATCAATGTTTTAAGAACAGGGTTTGTCGTGTCTTTTTTAGAATCACAGCCTTTTGACCTGAAGATGGTGGGTTTGCTTCCTGGAGGATGCATTTTGTCAATTATTTTGTTTATAGTTTTGACAGCCCCCTCCCGGACACACACACTTATTTTCACTTATTAGGTTGCTCTTAAAAGAGCCTTTGGGTTCGTGGAGTGGCAGGCAAGTGGCAGTGAGTGTGGTGGTGTGTACTACTACATGTGTCTTTCTAGAAAGGAGGTGAGACCAGCTCTCAGACTCTCAAGGAAGAGATCGTTGCCCTCATCTGTGAGATGCACGCCATCCCTACGGTACTGCCCTGGACTTTATGGCAGAGTGGCGGATTGTGGGCATGCATCCTGTCACCGAGAAATGCAAGCTGCCCCATGTGGAGCTGACAAACGACTTACGGTGTATGCCAATTCAAAGCCGACACATGGTACTTTGCACACTACCAATAAAACATTTATGTTCTGTTCTAAATCTGTGAGTACTCCCATCTGTTTTCATATTTATACAGCCATTTATAAATGTGGGAATCTATGCTCTTTTACTGGAGTTGGACAGCTGTGTGCAGAATTACTAAGAACATTTGTAGCTAAAGGATTCGGAGCACATATCCAATGTCAGATTTGTAAATGTGTATATAATTTTTCTTACGAGTGTTTTGTACTTGTCTAATGTTATATTGTACAGGTGTTTCTCAGCAGTGTTTGTTTCAGGAGTTACCAAATTTGCTCTTGACGAGCCACAGGGTTATGCATGTTTTTATTTATTCAAGCCCAGTGCTACCACACCTGGTTCTGCTACTCAGCTATTCACCATGAATAGTAGAATCAGGTGTGGTAGAAAAGCCTGCATAAACCTGTAGATTGTCAAGAACAATTATGGCCATCCCTGAATTGTATTTACTAAGTTTATCTGATGAATTTGGTTGTGCACTTCATATTTAGTAATAACTCACTTTTGTTTACAGACAATGTCGTACTAGGCCTTTTTTCAGTAAACTTAAAGGTACATGTTCATGCTAATGGGTACATATTGATCATTTGTGTATTTTCCGGGAGCTTGCTCGATTGATAGTCTTAAGAGAGATCAGGGAGAAAAAAATGTTACAGTTAACTTCAAATTGGCTTAAATGTGTTTTTTGTTTTTCGCTACCATCTGGAAAATCAGTTGTTAATATTAAATACTAACGGCTACCTTATTTCTGTTGCCATTTCTCATTATTGTTTACTTTTACTTAACTTTTATTGCTGTGTTATGCTGTATTATAATGTTGTACAATCATTTTGCATAATCACCTTCAGGTGTAAAAAACATGGAAAATAAAAACGTATCCGTTTTAAGTGAGAAGTAGGCATTGGTCTGAAGCAAAAAAAAGAAAGGAAATTCACGAGAACCACAATGCCGATTCCTCCCATGCTCTATTAAGGTTTTCCAACACACAGCTTTGACCTACTACAGTAGCTGTGTTGGTATTGTATCTTTCAAACTATGTGTAGGCAGGTTGCTTAGCATTCAATTCATAAAATTATGTATACCGGTGTATATATGTGTATATATATATATATATATATATATATATATATATATATATACACACATCATACACATACATATACAGTACAAGTCAAAAGTTTGGACACACCTAGTCATTCAAGAGTTTTTCTTTATTTTTACTATTTTCTACATTGTAGAATAATTGTGAATACATCACATCTATGAAATAATACATATGGAATAACATAGTAACCAAAAAAAGTGCTAAACAAAGCAAAATATATTTTGTATTGGAGATTCTTCAAAGAGCCACGCTTTGGCTTGATGACAGCTTTGCACACTCTTGGCATTATCTCAACCAGCTTCCTGAGGTAGTTACCTGGAATGCATTTCAATTAATAGGTGTGCATTGTTAAAAGTTAATTTGTGGAATTTCTTTCCTTCTCAATGCGTTTGAGCCAATCAGTTGTGTTGTGACAATGTGGGGGTGGTACACAGAAGACGGGCGGCAGGGTAGCCTAGTGGTTAGAGCGTTGGACTAGTAACTGGATTGTTGCAAGTTCAAACCCCTGAGCTGACAAGGTACAAATCTCTCGTTCTGCCCCTGAACAGGCAGTTAACCCACTGTTCCTAGGCCGTCATTGAAAATAAGAATTTGTTCTTAACTGACTTGCCTAGTTAAATAAAGGTAATAAAAAAAGATTGACCTATTTGGTAAAAGACAAAGTTGACATTATGTCAAGAACAGCTCAAATAAGCAAAGAGAAATGACAGTCCATCATTACTTTTAAGACATGTCAGTCATTGTGGAAAATTTCAAGAACTCAGATTGCAGCCCAAATAAATGTTTCACAGAGTTCAACAGACACATCTCAACATCAACTGTTCAGATGAGACTGCGTGAATCAGGCCTTCATGGTCTTGCTTGGGCCAAGAAACACGAGCAATTGACATTAGACAGGTGGAAATCTGTCTCTTGGTCTGATTGGTACAAATTGAGATTTTTGGTTCCCATGATGATCTCTTCATGTGTGGTTCCCACCGTGAAGAATGGAGGAGAAGGTGTGATGGTGTGGGGGTGCTATGCTGGTGACACTGTCTGTGATTTATTTAGAATTCAAGGCACACTTAACCAGCATGGCTACCACAGCATTTTGCAGCGATACATCGTCCCATCTGGTTTGCGCTTAGTGGGACAATAATTTGTTTTATCAAAAGGACAATGACCCAACACACCTCCAGGCTGTGGAGGGGCTACTTGACCAAGAAGGAGAGTGATGGAGTGCTGCATCAGATGACCTGGCCTCCACAATCACCTGGCCTCAACCCAATTGAGATGGTTTGGGATGAGTTGGACCGCCGAATGAAGGAAAAGCAGCCAACAAGTGCTCAGCCTATGTGAGAACTACTTAAAGACTGTTGGAAAATAAGCTTTCAACATGAAGCTGGTTGAGAGAATGCCAAGAGCGCGCAAAGCTGTCATCAGCGCAAAGGGTGGCTACTTTTAAGAATCTCAAATATAAAATGTATTTTGATTTGTTTAACACTGTTTTGGTTACTACATGATTCTATGTGCTGTTTCATAGTTTCGATGTCTTGTCCATTATTCTACAACGTAGAAAATAGTCAAAATTAAAACCCTGGAATGAGTAGGTGTCCAAACTTTGGACTGGTGCTGTATGTTTACATATTTACATGTTGTTGCTCATGAACTTTCTTTTTCGGCCTTAGACCTATAACTACTTCTCACAATAAAAATGGTTTGTTGTTTTTAATATTATTGAAATTTGAAATATATTTTACAACTTTTAATAAATGTTCTACTATACTAATGACATGGATTTACATCAGAGACAGGCAGACATTGTAGACTGGTTCGCTAATAATTCTATTACAATTGAATGTTTTGATAGTAGTGAAAAAAAGTAGACATTTGGCATGATTTGTATTGCAATAAAACTGAGAGTGATGCATTCTCATAGTGAAACAAAACAGAGATATCTCAGAATTCACCATAACATAAAAACGTGGACGGATTGAAGAAGATCAGTGGTGGATATGGTTGACACAGTGTATTACACAGCGAGATACATGATGAAACAGGGAACAAGATATGGCCCAAGTATCTCAAACATGTAGTGAGGTAGTGGTGTATGTAATTCAAACAGCAGTTCCCTGGTGTATTAGTGTCCTAGCACCGTGACAACCTAAAAGGTTGACAAATTCAAACACACCCTCAAAAAAAGGAAAGAGACTGCAACATGGATATTTTCCCACAGATTAGACAGACACATAGACACTTGTCCCCAAAGCAAGCCTTATACATCTAGAAGGGTGGGCTTGTCCAACATTTATTGATGAGAGTGCCAAGTCACATAAGCACCTGTCAAAACTTGTCTCCTCCTTTCTTCTCTCGCCTTTTGATCTCTCTCTCTCTCTCTCTCTCTCTCGTACCCATACCCCCATTCTCTCTCCCTTCTTCCCATTTTTGCAAACTTTCTTTGACGGGGAGAGGAAAAAATGTAAGCTTTGGATCTCTGATTGATTACACACAGAACCCGGAGCCGAACACAGAGACGGGAGGTACCGGTTCATTTTCCATTTTAAATAAAGATGGAAAATCAGGGAAACTGCCAAGGCTATTCATTTGATCTGAATGGAACCTCAATAAAGCAAATTCCGAGACAGCTATTTCAGTTCATCATTGGGAGGCATTCCCCAAGCAACCTTTTGTCTAGGGCCCTGACAGGCTGGGACTGTTATTTTAGCCCGCCAGATCGCTCTATATTAAATCAATATATAATATTACCGAAGTCGAAACTACACCCGAGCTACATGAAGAGTATATTTCTGAACCGCTGATGACACTGTGCCATTTGTCTCTCTATCACGAAACATTCCTGCTGATTCTTCTGCCTTCTCCTCAGTGCAAATGTATGCAATACATTAGTTTCTTTCACATTGAATACCCTCGGGGAAATGTGTCTTGTATCTCCCATCAAACAAGCATAGCATTACATGCTAGCAAGCTCTATTAAAGTGTTACATAGGGGGAAATATTGAAAGCATTTGATTGTGTTAAGTGAATAGCTTTTGTCTCAATTAATAGCTCATACGTTCCACGACGAATTAAAAACATTGATTGTCACAATTAATGAAGTCCCTACCAGTGACAATACTGCACATCTCAACACTGAGGCTTAAGCAGTCGGGTCTACTATATCCCTCAGTATTTGATTCATTCTGTGCATGAGGATGGTGTCAGAGGCTTTCTGTGGGGTGTGTCTGCCATCTACTGGTAGATGTATTCAATGCAGGGCAACATAAACATCTGCTGTGCATAGAAAATATCCTATTACAGTGAAATTACAGAAATAAAATGAGGTTGGTATTGGGCATTTCCTAAATTTGAGTGCACTTTGCAGAGGTAATTAAGATCTTTGGTCAAGTAGTAACCTAGGAAAGAAGTAGAAGGTAGTTTATAAGGTATTTCACTGAACAAGTATATGGCTTATCTGAAGTCCATGGTCAGGAGGATAATAATCGACCTATAAACTTAATCTTCATCCAGCTGGTTCAGGCCAGTCAGTATCACATATTGATAATAGTTTGAATGCTAGAGGGGGAGGGGAGAAAGATCAAAAACCCATAGGTGAGCTAAAGAGCATTTATTTGAGACACTTACAATCTATCAAATACTTTAGTTAACAATTAAGGGACAACGACACGAAGACATCATATGAGCTTGAACTATTTGTATGTAATCCTACTCTACAACTCCAACTCTAAAGCTGTGATCCAATGTTAAGTAGTGCTGTGAAAAAGTATTTGCCCCCTTTCTGATTTTCTCTATTTTTGCATATTTTGGATACTGAATGTTATCAGATCTTCAACCAAAACCTAATATTAGGTCAAGGGAACCTGAGTGAACAAATAATAAAGAGATTGATACTTCATTCATTTATTTAATAAACAAAGTTATGCAATACCCAATGCTCCTGTGTGAAAAAGTAATTGCCCCCTTATACTCAGTAACTGGTTTTGCCACCTTTAGCTGCAATGACTGCAACCAAACGCTTCCTGTAGTTGTTGATCAGTCTCTCACATCGCTGTGGAGGAATTTCGGCCCACTCTTCCATGCAGAACTGCTTCGGGCGACAGTTGTGGGTTTTCGAGCATAAACTGCTCACTTCAGGTCCTGCCAGAACATCTCATTGGCTTTAGGTCTTTCACGGCACTATATTGGACATAACTCAGCTGTCTAGTTTCCACACACACACACTGAGAGCTCTCACCTCTTCCCACCGTTCAGGAGGTCCAAAGCCTCATTGATCTGATCCAGGGTCAGAGTGTGGGTCACAAACACATCCAGCTTAAGTTTCTTGTTCATGTACTCCCCAACGAGTTTGGGGACACTCTCCAAACTCTTCCACCCTGTTGGAAAATGACACCATGTGCATGTGTATTTGTTCATTTTTTGTCATATATTTCATATAGACATATGAAGTGCATTTGTAACACTACACCTGAACCCTTCATCACAGGGGGTACAAAACAGCATTATAACATGACATTACAGATGACATGCACAGTCAAGATCATTATTGTTAGCTTATGACAATTCACTTTTCACTGTTATGGTACAAACAATGTTTAGATCAGCTGCACTTAGTCAGGCTTTAATACAGTGCCTTGCGAAAGTATTCGGCCCCCCTTGAACTTTGCGACCTTTTGCCACATTTCAGGCTTCAAACATAAAGATATAAAACTGTATTTTTTTGTGAAGAATCAACAACAAGTGGGACACAATCATGAAGTGGAACGACATTTATTTGATATTTCAAACTTTTTTAACAAATCAAAAACTGAAAAATTGGGCGTGCTAAATTATTCAGCCCCCTTAAGTTAATACTTTGTAGCGCCACCTTTTGCTGCGATTACAGCTGTAAGTCGCTTGGGGTATGTCTCTATCAGTTTTGCACATCGAGAGACTGAAATTTTTTCCCATTCCTCCTTGCAAAACAGCTCGAGCTCAGTGAGGTTGGATGGAGAGCATTTGTGAACAGCAGTTTTCAGTTCTTTCCACAGATTCTCGATTGGATTCAGGTCTGGACTTTGACTTGGCCATTCTAACACCTGGATATGTTTATTTTTGAACCATTCCATTGTAGATTTTGCTTTATGTTTTGGATCATTGTCTTGTTGGAAGACAAATCTCTGTCCCAGTCTCAGGTCTTTTGCAGACTCCATCAGGTTTTCTTCCAGAATGGTCCTGTATTTGGCTCCATCCATCTTCCCATCAATTTTAACCATCTTCCCTGTCCCTGCTGAAGAAAAGCAGGCCCAAACCATGATGCTGCCACCACCATGTTTGACAGTGGGGATGGTGTGTTCAGTGTGATGAGCTGTGTTGCTTTTACGCCAAACATAACATTTTGCATTGTTGCCAAAAAGTTCAATTTTGGTTTCATCTGACCAGAGCACCTTCTTCCACATGTTTGGTGTGTCTCCCAGGTGGCTTGTGGCAAACTTTAAACAACACTTTTTATGGATATCTTTAAGAAATGGCTTTCTTCTTGCCACTCTTCCATAAAGGCCAGATTTGTGCAATATACGACTTGATTGTTGTCCTATGGACGGAGTCTCCCACCTCAGCTGTAGATCTCTGCAGTTCATCCAGAGTGATCATGGGCCTCTTGGCTGCATCTCTGATCAGTCTTCTCCTTGTATGAGCTGAAAGTTTAGAGGGACGGCCAGGTCTTGGTAGATTTGCAGTGGTCTGATACTCCTTCCATTTCAATATTATCGCTTGCACAGTGCTGCTTGGGATGTTTAAAGCTTGGGAAATCTTTCTGTATCCAAATCCGGCTTTAAACTTCTTCACAACAGTATCTCGGACCTGCCTGGTGTGTTCCTTGTTCTTCATGATGCTCTCTGCGCTTTTAACGGACCTCTGAGACTATCACAGTGCAGGTGCATTTATACGGAGACTTGATTACACACAGGTGGATTGTATTTATCATCATTAGTCATTTAGGTCAACATTGGATCATTCAGAGATCCTCACTGAACTTCTGGAGAGAGTTTGCTGCACTGAAAGTAAAGGGGCTGAATAATTTTGCACGCCCAATTTTTCAGTTTTTGATTTGTTCAAAAAGTTTGAAATATCCAATAAATGTCGTTCCACTTCATGATTGTGTCCCACTTGTTGTTGATTCTTCACAAAAAAATACAGTTTTATATCTTTATGTTTGAAGCCTGAAATGTGGCAAAAGGTCGCAAAGTTCAAGGGGGTCGGCCCCCTTACTTTCGCAAGGCACTGTATGTCTCATATCGTCAACTCACTTCCAAAGTATGTCCACTTCCAAGACCACCAAGAGGTCTTAAGGGACTAGAGATATCTACCCTACCTCTGTCCATCCTACGACAGACACTCCAGGCATCCTTACACCTCTCCAGGCAGCTCTCAGGAAGAAAAAGGAAGACATTCCAGAACTGAGACGGTTTGTCCATTAGCTATGTTATTCTGGCCATTTTTATACTGACACCACCAGACTATAGCGGGCCAATACCCACAACGGAGGTGAGTGACCACACAAACCGTCTTCCCTGTAGCCCAATTGCTTTGAATTTTACCATTTGAAAGGATAAAAAAAGAAAGAAGTCCACCCCTTTGCCGGTCATCTCCACCAGCACCTCCTGGATGGGCTTGCTGTGGTCCTTGGGGTTCACAAACTCAGTGGCCCAAAACACCTCAGCCTTGTCAAACTTGCCCGGATTGATATCCACTGCGATGATTCTGGCAGCCCCGGCAACTTTGCAGCCCATGACTGTAGCTAGGCCCACAGCCCCCAACCCGAGCACTACACATGTGGAGCCAGGCTCAACACGAAGAGGGTTATGGAATCCTATAATTGTCTTGACATCACATTTAAGCCTGTTGAGACACAAGACGGCACTTAGCACGAAACAGCACTGAAAGTACATACAGTACCAGTCAAAAGTTTGGACACACCTACTCATTCAAGGGTTTTTCTTTATTTTTACAAAAAAAAAATATGTTGTAGAATAATAGTGAAGACGTCAAAACTATGAAATAACAAATAGAATCATATAGTAACCAAAAAAATAATAATTTTATATTCTTGCCTTGGGCTCCCAAGTGGCGCAGCGGTCTAAGGCACTGCATCTTAGTGCTAGAGGCGTCACTACAGTCCCTGGTTCAAATCCAGGCAGTATCACAACCGGCCATGATTGGGATTCCCATAGGGCAGTGCGCAATTGGCCTGGGTTTGGCTGGTGTAGGCTGTCATTGTAAATAAGAATTTGCTCTTAACTGACTTGCCTAGTTAAATAAAGCATTATAATTAATTATATATATATATATATATATATATATATATATATATATATGAATAAATAACAATAAAAATACTAATTAATATTTTTAAACATTTTTTAAGGAATGACAGCTCTTGGCATTCTCTCAAGGTCGTCCCCTGGAATGCATTTCAATTAACAGGTGTGCGTTGTTAAAAGTTAATTTGTGGAATTTATTTCCTTCTCAATGCGTTGGAGCCCATCAGTTGTGTTGTGACAAGGTGGGGGTGGTACACAGAAGATAGCGCTATTTGGTAAAAGACAAAGTCCACATTATGGCAAGAGCAGTTCAAATAATCAAGATAAATGACAGTCCATCATTACTTTAAGACATGAAGGTCAGTCAATGCGGAAAATTTCCAGAACTTTCAAAATTTCGACAAGTGTAGTCAGTCACAAAACCCGTCAAGCACTATGATGAAACTGGCTCTCACGAGGACCGCCACAGGAAAGGATGCAAGGACTGACCATCCATAATATCAAATGTATAGATTTAACCATGTTATACAGTGTTTGTTTACATTCACCTTATTGGAGTAAAACAAGCTTATATTTTGGGTTCTGAAGGGGAACAACAATTGAACTAAGCTCATGAGGAACTTATAAGTGATATTCTTTAAGAATCAATGTGTATGTAATTCATTTAAGTCAAAACAGGGAAGTAGCAACTATGGATTCTAGCCTCAAGGTCTCAAAATAGCCTAGAACAGATCAATGGTAGAAGAATAACAACACAACTACATTTTTAGTCACAAAAACATGATTCTTACTGGTTTATCTGGTGAGAATTTGGAGACTCCAGGGCTGACACCTTCCACCACGCCTGACCCCTTGTGGCCCAGAACCAGTGGGATGCATGCATACACCAGTCTCATAGAGGTACCCCTAGTCAGTGTGGCACATTCCACTTGCTGCAATCAACAGAAACAGCACACAGTTTATTCTTTAGGTTAATATCCCTGCGAGCACTAGGCTTTACATAAGCATTGGTCTGGGAAATGTTTATCTTAGTGGAAAGTTGTGGTTACCTTTATGCGCACTTTGTGAGCCCTAGGTGGGGCAACCTCCACCCTCTCAATAGACAGGGGTTTGCCATGCTACTGCTGGCTTGCACTTGATCACCTGGGGTAATAGTAATAGATTCAATACATGCATTATAAAGAGATTTCCTCAGATAAAAAAAACAAAAAACCAATGGGTGCCTTATTACACAGACGGCTACTGCTTGGGCTTACAACAAGACAGACAAGTCATTGCTTACCTGGCTTTCGGTGTTCATTATAACTTATTCCAGTTGTGAGTCTAGGGGAAATAAAGCACATCAACAAGTAGGCTGATAAATGTAAATATGTATAGGTATGACAGTTGCACTTCTTCTAGTCCAGGTTGTTACGTGTGGCTCGATGCTCAAGTTGCAGTCAATGATGTGTATAAACCCTGGATTTCTGATGCTATGTAATGGCCAATGAGAAGCTGTGCAACATTGGCCCTCCCCAGAAGGAGCAGTCCATCCATAGGAATTATTGGAATTCCACAGTATTTCAACAAAATGTTACAAGGATAAAATTACACGGATTTAAGTCATTCTTTGTTGCAACATTAGTACTCTCCAAAAAGACTATGGAATACGTTTTCATATATATATATTTTTTTTACATTTTAATTGTTCAGTTCACTTTAAAAGTATACATTAAAGATGGAATCCGCAGTAGTGGAAACAGTGTCACTGACTGCCCCACGGCTGTTGTTGTTGTTTTGTTTGACAAAGCGGAGGTGAGGAGCATTGCACAACATGGCAACAAGAAAATTGCGGTACATGTTCTACCACGCTGCAATGATGTCCGGAGGGGGAGGGGGGGGGGGGACGAAGAAAGTGTTAGTTGTTTGCTTTACCGTGAAGGATTCCAGCTTTAAGGTGTCTGTAATGGAATGTACTTGTCAAATTTAAAAATGCATTTCTATAGCTTCAAAAAATATTCATTTTGTTTTTACGACAGAGGAGGAATAATAAAATGGCTGCACGGTGGCTTCAAAACAGCCCCACTGTCAGTTATCTAGGGATAATACTGTAATGACCTGACTAGATCATAAAGGAACAATTGTCCAGACAGAGGATTGAGTTTACGAATTGACGGTTTATTAACTCAACTTTACACAGGCTACTGTTTGGCCGTAGCCTACCCCAAATAAATGAAAGGTACCCCACAAGCCAACTGTGACCTTCTCTTGTGAAGGCCAGACATAAGAGAAAGAACAATGGCTAAACCTGGTCTTAACTTCCAATGCTCCCTCCCCCTGCCCAACTCCCCTCCATGCCACTCAGCCAACCACCAGGATGCCCAGCATTAGAACATTACAGGCATTCCCGTGATTGGCAGATAGCAGGTTGATTGGCACGAACACTGGTAAGTACAACACAACCCACTAATAGCCTAACACATAACACACCGCTGTCTGTGCGGGTCGCTACAATACATTACATTGGTCTCAGGTAACGACCTGGACCAGAGCGACGTAATGCAAAGGGGCACACAATTGCAGTTTTAAACAAATTAGTATTTTTAAAAAATATATATATTATACAGCCTTAATTAAATTAGCCTTCTCTAAAGAATATGTAAAGAAAACATGTGCCTGCTCTCAAAAGTATTACTGTTGACTTGGTAGCAAATCCAGGTCCAGACCTTCCAGCGTTGTCAAAGTGATTGTGTGTGTGGTGTTCTCAGGTAGGGGATAATCTCAATTGTTTCCTCCTCGCGCCCTCTTTCTTCACGGCGCGCCTACCTTCTGAAACCCAATTGGATGAGAAAGTCAGAGGTCCCGCCCCACTAACCTTCTCCTCCAATGAATTTTGAGAAAGACACGAGGAGAGGACGCGCGGTGAGCAATTGAGATCTTCCCCTAGTGTTTTTCACAGGATGTCGTGAATGAACGACAGTCTGAGTTTTACGACAATCCGGACTTCTCTTCGGTTCTCACCATAGAGATAGATAGACAACTCATCTTTGTATCTGTGCCATTATAGCGCCTGTGACATTACTGGGAAAGGGATAGGGGGATACCTAGTCAGTTGCCTTCAACTGAAATGTGACTTCCGCATTTAATCCAGCCCCTCTGAATCAGAGAGGTGCGGGGGCTGCCTTAATCGACAGCCACATCTTTGGCGACCGGGGAGCAGTGGGTTAATTGCCTTTTCTCAGGGGCAGAAAGACAGATTTTAACCTTGTCAGCTCGTGGATTCGATTCAGCAACCTTCTGGTTACTGGCCCAATGCTCTAACCACTAGGGGCAGCAACATTGAAGCTATCTCAATTTTAAAGTAGTCAATTTTCTTCTTCATTGGCTGATTGGTCTCAACTCATAGGAATCCCCACCCACTTTAACATTGTGGAAGCCCTCAATGGCAATGCCCATGCTAAAATGTTTTTTTTAAACCAGGTAGTTGGAATCCTGGGTGCTGATTGGTTGAAAGCGGTGGTCTATTAGACTATATTTCACAGGTAGTATGTAACATTACTTGTTTACTGTTCTAATTATGTTGGTAACCAGTTTATAATAGCAATAAGACACCTCGGGGGGGGGGGGGGGGGGGGGGTTGTGGTATATGGCCAATATATCACGGCCAAGGGGCTGTATCCAGCCACTCCACGTTGGGTCGTGCGAATAACAGCCCTTAGCCGTGGTATTTTGGCCATATACCACACCTCCTCGGCCTTTATTATTTAAATATCCCTGAAGAGACTTCTATCAATCTCTATAGTTCTCACTTTACGGCACCACCTGAAAGCACATGTGTTTTCGTCGCGTAGAACTTGTGTCTGGCACACTTCACTCCATCAGCTGAGCTTATTTGTGGTGCAAAGGTATGTAAATCAAATATATATATATATATATATATGTGTATTTCATAAGTTGCACGACGCGACCATAATGTGCTCAGCAAAGCATATCGTGATACTGTAGTCTTGATATGTTGAAAATAAGTAGTCAAGCTGGCTAGCTAGCTTGTTCAATTGATCCCTTGGAAGTTGTTGTACTGATATAGTTCATAAACGTGAAATCATGCATTGATCAAGTCATTAGTTAATCATTATACTGTTCGTTGGCTAGCTAGCTAGTTTTATTGTGGTATTTAGCCAGCAAAGCATTTGGAAACATCCACTAACGTCACTGACAATGTTTGAAGACCATGTCTAGTATTTGAAAGTGAATTGCTTTGAATTGTATCTATGCAACTTAATCTTATCTCCCGTCCTCCCAACTCTCTCAGGTACACTAGAACATGTCCTTCCGAGGAGGAGGTGGAAGAGGGGGCCGTGGTGGCGGATTCAACCGTGGTGGAGGAGGATACGGTGGTGGTGGAGGAGGATACGGTGGTGGTGGAGGAGGATATGGGGGTCGAGGTGGCGGCGGCGGTTTCCGAGGTGGTGGACGAGGAGGTCGAGGGGGCTTCCAAGACTATGGTCCTCCAGAATATGTGGTTGGTAAGATGGAGACCGCCATGTGATGCACCCATATCATGTTCCAGTGATGGAAAGGGAATTGTTAATGCTTTGCATCTTGAATTTACACTACACCATATGTACATCTGGAATGTACATATAGTATGCCTGGCATTGTTACATTTGTACTTTCACATACTGTTCCCAGTTTACTTATTTTTTTTCCTGTACTGACCAGATGTCCTTGCTCTTGTCTCTGCAGCATTAGGAGAATTCATGCACCCCTGTGAGGATGAAATTGTGTGCAAGTGTGTAACTGAGGAGAACAAAGTTCCTTACTTCAATGCACCCGTGTACTTGGAAAACAAGGAGCAAATCGGGAAAGTGGACGAAATCTTCGGCCAACTACGTGACTTTGTATCCTTTCAATCTTTCTTTGTCTAACCAAAGTCATCTGTGAAGTGTTTGGGAACATGTTTAATTTTCTTGATCTCATTAATAACACTGTAAAACTTGTATGCTTGAATTCTGTTTCTACTGGTTAACAATGAGTTTCATGTCATTTTTGACACTGGTTTGCCCCTTAACCTGAAGAAACAGTATTTCTCTGTTAAACTCTCAGATAATATGAAGGCATCCTCATTCAAGAAACTACAGAAGGTAAGCAATATCAGTGTATTACATGTAACAGAGCTGATGGCAATTAAAAGTGCTTTCATGGTCGAACTGGTGTTAACAGAGAATGCAAGATATCAGAACCTACCCCCGCTCGCCTGTCAACCAATCATCTATAAATCGTACGTAAAGGCCTTTTTATGGAGGTTCACTGAGCGCTGCGTGGCACCTCCACACAGCCGACGTGTACTTTCATTTTCTCGTGGACCCTCTTTCGGATTGACCATAAATTTGGTCAATTAGTTGATTGTTTAGCAAAAACCGACACGTGTGCCACTATGGGGCAAAACAGAGGTTGGCTTAGACTTTTGACAACATGTAAGCCAAATTTTGTCCGATGTTTATTGAAAACAAATATATTTGAACAATGAACCCATGTCTCAAATACGTAGTTTCTGAGCTAGTTAATACAATTTAAGCCATATTAGCGTTTACATGAAAATATGGTTACAATAACTCGAAACAAGACAGTGTCAAGAACAAGCTGAAACAAAACACTTAAGATTCCCCACAGGGCAGTTTCTTGTTATTCTTGTTAGCATCCAGAATCACGTAACGCTGACGACTGTCCCATGGAAGCGTGTACATTTCTGTGACTTTGTCAGCTAATCCATCTATTGCATAAACATAGCTATGGCATGTATTCCGTAACTCATTATATTCTGGTCCACAGTTCTATGTAGACCCAATGAAACTCCTACCACTCCAGAGGTTCCTTCCCAGGCCCCCGGGTGAGAAGGGTCCCCCAAGGGGAGGCAGAGGAGGTCGAGGTGGAAGAGGAGGTCCCCGTGGAGGTAAGAGCAAAATTGCTGTTTTTCTTGTGAATAAAAGGGGGTGGGAATGTTAGTAAATTTTTATACCCCCCAAAATATTTTTGCCCTCCCAGGTGGATTCCGTGGTGGCAGGGGCGGTGGTGACCGTGGTGGATTTGGCAGAGGCGGTTTTGGAGGTGGTCGAGGAGGGGGATTCAGAGGTAGAGGAGGTGGCGGTGGACGAGGATTCAGGGGTAAGTCCAAATCCAAGAAAATGAATCTAAATGAACGTGAATAGACAAGTTGTAAAGCTGCTTTGCATTTCATGTTTTTGTGGTGTTGATATGCCTTTTTCTATCATCCAGGTGGGAGATGATGACAAACTGTTTGCGTCGGATCCTCGCCAAGTGTCAATAGCGGCAGGAAGCAAATCGGTGCGACGCCTGAGCTTGGCTCTTTTGAACTTGACTTATGGAGAACAGGCGTTGCATCATTTTATACTGCTCAGCTGTCAATTTGATTTTGTACACCAATCTTTGATGAATAATGTGTGAATGGTTGGCTTTTATTTACTGACCTTTGAATGCACTCAGCATTCCCTGTGACAGCAATCATTAATAGCCCAGTTGCTTTTGTAACTCTTCAACATTGTTCACACTCGCTGTTTTTTGGGGGGTACATTTTGGATACGTCACATTGTTTTTCTTATACTGTTGGCTCTGACTCAGAGCTTTCAGCTAGACCAAAATATGGGCCCCTTGGGGGCACTGGACTGTTTTATCAATGTCATGATGGAGTGCAACAGTCATTTCAATATTGATAAAGCCAGAAATCGATGAAACCCCGATGTTTGTTTGTGGATGATATGATTGACATGAGTTCATTTGTTTTCATTACAATAAGTGGAAAATATTGTTATTACCCACAGATAATCAAATGTGATTAGAGTATTCCTGTCTTTTTGTAAAGAAAAGCCTTTGTCGTTCCAATTTATTTGGACATGTGACTTTATTTCCACTAATGCAATATTAGCTTTGTGTTCCTGAAGCACATCCTTTAAATTCAAGCTGATTGTGTGTCTGTTTCCAACACCCTTTTGTCCAAACTGTTCAGGTACGGAAATACAACTTGCTAGTACAACTGTCAAAGCAAATGATCCAGCAGCTCTCACTGCAAAGGCATGCCCCATCGTTCTGATGAAGGCAGCATAAAAATATTGCCGTTTGTTAGCTGCTTCTATGGATGTGAGCATTTGAGTTGTCACACCACACTTTTGTCAGGATCTCATTTCAGTTCAGCTTGTTGCTGTCCTATATCCAGCCATAATGTCTCCTGAATGGCTACAGTGACTAATCTTTGGCAATATTTCTTGCTTTAACAGCTATGTGGTCAACATGAGAGCTACTCCACACACTTAAAGGAAATTACATTGCAGTGTCATATGTTAATGCCTCACTTCAGTGGCTGGTTTCCCTGTTCAGATTGTATGCAGGGTGCTTCTAAGAAGGGGTAGTAAATCCCCTCCCTATGTGAAAACTGTCCTCCGAGAAGCCAGTGCTTTTTTTTTTTGTCACAGATCGGTAAGTAGTCCACTTGCCTCAAACCTCAATGTTCCTACTTCAAGCATACCCCCCTCCCCTTAATTTGTCACAAATGCACCAATTGACTGATCTTATCCTTTTATAAGATGTTTGCTGTAATTGTATTTAGCCCACATTTCATGCCCAGTCACTGCATATGTAATTTGAGGATGTCATAGGTTTTTGCAAATCATGGTACTCAGTGTGCTAACAGCGTTCCTGGTTGGTCTTTAGGCTAGTTCTTAAGCTGCCCGCAAGTTTGGCTCTTTAATGACTCAGATCTTTTCAACTCAAGAGTGAATCGTTCAACTGATTGTGTTCATTTGAGTCAGTAATGCCCAGAGCGTGCAGGACCCTCTACCGGCAAACGATGAATAGTAAACTCAAAATAGTAATGCTTCTATAAGCCTCTCGTTCACCATAAGGGGCTTGTCATTTGTGACAGACTTGGATATGTGTGCCTTAAACAATGCACATTTATTGGTACATTTGTAACAATGTCTATTTGTGGCCGCAATTGGACTAGATTGTGAACTACTCTTAGAGGAATGTATCAAGTACCCCTGGCTGCTGTGTGCAGTTCAGGGCCGGGCTCAATGTGGGCGGATGTTTGACTCTTCCCACCGGTGTTTTTTTTTTCTTCATCTGAGGTTTGACAGTCACACACCGAATAGAAAACACGTTTGTACAAGGCACACGTTGAATACAAACGTATTTAATTTTTGAAGATCGTAAGAAACATATAACGTGGTATTGGCGCATGTGTTGTAACACTTTTTGCTTCATGCTGTATTTGAGACAAGCAACTGATATTTTTGCAGTGAACAACAGACTTGTTATATTTGTCATGCCCTGTTAAAATTGTGTTTATATGTCATAACTTTGTAATTATATTATTTAATTGAGCATATATATATATACAGTTACTATCTATCCTGATTTATAATGCTATTTACTTTTCTCATGAGAATGGAGACAGACTATACCATATAGATTTGTGGAGTGGTTAAAAACACATTTTTAATGACTCCAACCTAAGTGTATGTCAACTTCCGACTTCAACTGTATATATAAACATTTCTTGTTAAACTATAGTTTTGGCAAGTCATTTAGGACATCTACTTTGTGCATGACACAAGTAATTTTTCCAACAATTATTTGCAGACAGATTATTTCACTGTATCACAATTCCAGTGGGTCAGAAGTTTACATACACTAATTTGACTGTGCCTTTACACAGCTTGGAAAATTCCAGATAATGATGTCATGGCTTTAGAAGCTTCTGATAGGCTAATTGACATCATTTGAGTCATTTGGAGGTGTACCTGTTGATGTATTTCAAGACCTACCTTCAAACTCAGTGCCTCTTTGCTTGACATCATGGGGAAATCAGCTAAGACCTCAGAAATAAAATTGTAGACCTCCACAAGTCTGGTTCATCCTTGGGAGAAATGTTCAAATGCCTGAAGGTACCACGTTCATCTGTACATACAATAGTATGCAAATATAAACACCATGGGACAACGCAGCCGTCATACTGATCAGAAAGGAGACGCGTTCTGTCTCCTAGAGATGAATGTACTTTGGTGCGAAAAGTGAAAATCAATCCCAGAACAACAGCAAAGGCCCTTGTGAAGATGCTGGAGAAAACAGGTACAAGTATCTATATCCACAGTAAAACGAGTCCTATATTGACATAACCTGAAAGGCCGCTCAGCAAGGAAGAAGCCACTGCTCCAAAACCGCCATAAAAAATCCATACTTCAATTTTCAGCTGCACATGGGGACAAAGATCATACTTTTTGGAGAAATGTCCTCTGGTCAGATGAAACAAAAATAGAACTGTTTGGTCATGATGACCATTGTTTTGTTTGGAAGAAAAAGGGACAGGCTTGCATGTCGAAGAACACCGTCCCAATCTTGAAGCATGGGGGTGGCAGCCTCATGTTGTGGGGGTGCTATGCTGCAGGAGGGACTGGTGCACTTCACAAAATAGATGGCATCATGAGGTAGGAAAATTATGTGGGTATATTGAAGCAACATCTCAAGACATCAGTTAAAGTTAAAGCTTGGTTGCAAATGGGTCTTCCAAATGGACAATGACCCCAAGCATACTTCCAATGCTGTGGCAAAATGGCTTAAGGACAACAAAGTCAAGGTATTGGAGTGGCCATCACAAAGCCCTGACCTCAATACTATAGAAAATGTGTGGGCAGAACTGAAAAAGAGTGTGTGAGTTAGGAGGCCTACAAACCTGACTCAGTTACACCAGCTCTGTCAGAGGAATGGGTCCAAATTCACCCAACTTATTGTGGGAAACTTGTGGAAGGCCACCCGAAAAGTTTGACCCAAGTTAAACTATTTAAAAGCAATGCAACAAAATATGAATTGAGTGTATGCAACTTCTGACCCACTGGGAATGTGACGAAATAAATAAAAGCTGAAATAAATCATTATTCTTACTATTATATCTACTACATTTCACATTCTTTAAACACAGTGGTGATCCTAACTGACCTAAAACAGGGAATTTGTACTTGCATTAAATATTAGGAATTGTGAAAAACTGAGTTTAAATGTGTTTAGTTTAGGAGTATTTACTTCCGACTTCAACTGTATATTTTTTAAATTACACCGCATTATTTCATTTTGGGGATCTTTATTTTCCACCTGCACGTAGTTGGTGGAATGCACACATCATTTTTGTGAAAGCCATTATACCAAAGAAGAAGAGGACAGTTGTTGGTCGGAGCACGTCACGGCATGAGTGTTTATTAATCCTGCTGTAGAATTTGTTGCTGCCAGCAGGTCAAACGAACGACTAAAATGTATAGGGGGTGTTAAGAGACTTAATTAAGCCTATGCAACCGTACCACCGTTTGGCTGCCTAAATAACATCTGCATAACGCCTGCGTGTAAGGTTAACTAACATGTCTTCATACCAACATCTTACTAATGTCTGTGTGACGCCTGCGTCTGAGTGTAGCCTATGGCTTGTGTATTTCCTGTTATCACTAATGGCCTAGAAAAGATTATGTCCAATCTATATGTAATCTGTCTTTCCCTCAACACCTCATGGCATGGTATGTTATCTTATCTCGCTGTAAACAGATCTAAATGTTGTTAGCCAATCACAGACTGTGTTGTGACCAGTTCCCCAGTAGCCTAAATCAGACAACCAATAAGACTTGTGTCCGTGGCTTTCAGTCAAATAGAGGAGTTCACATGCTTTCCCAGAGGGTCCGTGGTATTCGGGACCCTTGGGATGTCCCTTCCTCTGTCAAGTATAAGTGTAAAATGGTTAAGTTTTGTATTAGTTTAGGGTTTAGGGTTCAGGATAAGGACTTCCCAAGGAAACCGGATAGCAGTGACCGTTCAAAGAGTGAGAGACTGGCACGGTATTTGTGAGCTCGGCGGCGACACAAACATTAATCTGTTTGTTTTTTTACAAGCGGCAGAGACGATTTTCGAGTGTCTGCCCCAGATAGTTTCCTTAGAGACAATGAAAATAATTACCAAGATGTCCTTGATCCAATTGAAGAGTAAGTAGGCTATGTTAAAGTTGTGATATCGTTAGGAAATATTTAGACCTATTGTGTTGATAAGGAAAATTTGGTTTATTTGAAAATAATACATTTTTGTTGATAACAAGTGTGCGTAGGCAATATTATTTACTGTGTAGAGTAGGCTAGTGTACAATAATAATGCAATTTGATGTTATTATTTATCAATTCAATTGTAAATTAAAATATACACATGGTGCTATAGGATATACATATTTTACATTGTAATACACTACCCCTACATGCCATTGTACTATAGGATATATACATATTTTACATTGTAATACGCTAACCCTACATGCCATTGTGTGCTGGAGCTATGGATTTTTCCCCCCACTGTCAATAGGCCTACACATTCACACTCGAACTGAATTGAATGGGGGATGCATAAGTACTTTTCACTGAAGAAGGGAAATGAGATACAACATACAACTTTGATCGAAGACCTAAAATCATGCCTTACAAGACCAATGAAATCATAACGGCATCCTAATATAATCTAGACACAGGGGTAGCCTATTCTACAATAATGTCACTCTATGTGCTAGTATTGTTTATCTAATTGATCAATTAAATTGTAAATGTGGATGGGTATGATACATCATTAAATTGTACTAGGTGGATGCAGAAGGAGCCTATAGCCTACAATAATAATGTCATTGAATGTGCTATAGTATAACTTATTTCATTGATTAATACAATTGTAAATAGGGATGGGTAGGCTACATCATTCAGTGAATACTGAATATCTTGCTATCTGTGGGAGTATGTTAATAAAGGCTTTTCAGCTGTTGAACTATGCCAATGTCTAACTCATTTCTAAATCTATCTTTCTTTTAGTTAAGAAGTGATGAGCCAGAGAAAACTATCAGCGTCACTGCAGCTGTTCTACAAACCACCCACACTGCTCACCCTCCACTATCAACCGCATCCTCTTCTCCTGTTCTAACTAATTTGCTGCCACACTGAAAAGGATTGTACATACATACCACTGTGCCCATCTCATTGCAACATGATCCATCCAAGCCCTCAGCTGGATGCCTAAAATGTGAGAAATGTGAACAAGATGCTACAGTAGTGTGTGTGTGTCTGTGTGTGTGTGTGTATGGATGGAGTTCCAAGAAAAGACATGAGAAGATGGCAAAGGAGATAGTGATGACAGTAAAAGCATACAGTATGAAAATAAAGACCCCATGGGATCTAAAATGAGTGTGGGGGGCCCTCTTGTGTCTCCTTTTTGTCCATTTTGAGGATACCACAGTCATCCCTACTGGGTGATGAAAACCTTCAAAGGTGGTGGTGCTATGTTCCGTGTTATCTTGAATACCTGGCAGATGTTTGAGTACAGAATTAAATAAGTTCCAACAAGGCTCTTTTTCTGTCACCAAAGGAGAACCCTTCTTGGTTCCAGGTAAACTCAGCAAAGAAAGAAACATCCTCTCAATGTCAACTGCGTTTATTTTCAGTAAACCTAACATGTAAATACGGTATTTGTATGAACATAACAAGATTCAACAACTGAGACATAAACTGAACATGTTTCGCAGACGTGACTAACAGAAATTGAATAATGTCTTCCTGAACAAAGGGGAGGTCAGAATCAAAAGTAACAATCAGTATCTGGTGTGGCCACCAGCTGCATTAAGTACTGCAGTGCATCTCCTCCTCATGGACTGCACCAGATTTGCCAGTTCTTGCTGTGAGATGTTACCCCACTCTTGCACCAGGCACCTGCAAGTTTACGGACATTTCTGGGGAGAATGGCCCTAGCCCTCACCTTCCGATCTAAGAGGTCCCAGACGTGCTCAATGGGATTGAGATCCGGGCTTTACGCTGGCCACGGCAGAACACTGACATTCCAATCTTGCAGGAAATCACGCACAGAACGAGCAGTATGGCTGGTGGCATTGTCATGCTGGAGGGTCATGTCAGGATGAGTCTGCAGGAAGGGTACCACATGAGGGAGGAGGATGTCTTCCCTGTAACGCACAGCGTTGAAATTGCCTGCAATGAAAACAAGCTCAGCCCGATGATGCTATGACACACCTCCCCAGACCATGACGGACCCTCCACCTCCAAATTGATCCCGCTCCAGACTACAGGCCTCGTGTAACAATCATTCCTTCAACGATAAACGCAAATCCGACCATCACCCCTGGTGAGACACAACCGCGACTCGTCAGTGAAGAGCAATTGTTGCCAGTCCTGTCTGGTCCAGCGACGGTGGGTTTGTGTCCATAGGCGACGTTGTTGCCGGTAATTTCTGGTGAGGACCTGCCTTACAACAGGCCTTCAATCCCTCAGTCCAGCCTCTCTCTGCCACTGCGAAGGCTATAAGCTGTCAGTCATGTCTCACCGTAGCATTGTCTTAGGCGTCTCACAGTACGGACATTGCAATTTATTGCCCTGGCCACATCCACAGTCCTCATGCCTCCTTGCAGCATGTCTTAAGCACGTTCACACAGATGAGCAGGGACTCTGGGCATCTTTCTTTTGGTGTTTTTCCAGAGTAAGTAGAAAGACCTCTTTACTGTCCTAAGTTTTCATACTTATGACCTTAATTGCCTACCGTCTTTAAGCTGTTAGTGTCTTAACTACCGTTCCGCAGGTGCATGTTCATTGTTTATGGTTCATTGAACAAGCATTTGGAAACAGTGTTTAAACCCTTTACAATGAAGATCCGTGAAGTTATTTGGATTTTTACTTATTGTCTTTAAAGACCTGTCCTGAGTCCTGAAAAGGGGCCATTTATTTTTTTGCTGACTTTATTTCTATTTTTGGTTCCATGTAGAACCCTCTGTGGAATGGAGCCCAAAAGGGTTCTACCTAGGCACAGAAATGTTTCTACCTGGAACCCAAAAAAAATATCCTATGGGGACAGTGGAATAATTATTTTAGCTTGTAGATAGCACCTTTTTTTCTGAGTGTAGGCCTATATTGCAGTGGTTATCCCGTGGTTTTCTGTTAAAATAAATTGTTACGGATACAGGTATCCTGTGTGTGTGTGTATGTATCCTGTGTTCTTTTCTCTCCTTCTCCCCATAGGTAAACCTTGTTAAAAACACTAGTTAGAACTGGGTGGACCACCCACTGTATTTTTGGTTAGTTAGCTGTTGTTGAAATAGGCTAGTTTAGCTTAGAGGATTTTGGGATATTTGTTTCTTTCCTTGGGTCCAGCTCAGCCCCCCCCCCCCCCCCCCCCCCCCCTTGTTACCATCCCCCCTAGACTCTCGGGCCAAAAGGGATTCGTAACATGAATGCAACAGGCCATGTGCGTCACTGGAGGATCAGCAAGACAGTGAATCATTGGGTCCCCAACTCAGTATGACGTATGACTATAGTGAACATGTCTAACATGCACCGTTATGCAATTATTAAGAGACTACAAATAGCTAATCCTGGCGACCAATGTTCTAGCATTAATTAACCAGAGATGTCAAGATGATACCCAAGAATATGCTACAGTATGTGTATAGTGTAAATAACAACTACCAATAGACTTACTGAATTAGAAGCATTTAGTCAATCAAAGAATTACTCTTTAAAACGAGGAATGCAGTTATTCTATTTAACTAATGGATGAAAGAATTGACACTCAAACAAGTACAGTGTACGTGAAATACATTACAGAATAACAGTATATGACTATCACCAATAGGCTAAAACAACGTGGTGACACGTGTCTTCAGCTCAGAATAATCTCTAAGAGAAACTTCACTGTCCTATAAACCAAATTCATGCAGAAACTCATGCCCAACCAGAATGAACATTTCAAAAGACAGGAAAACACAGCCAGATTCAAATCTAATCAACTCATTGTAAATGATAGGAGTGCATCCTTTTTTCGCTCCCTCTGAACTTTCTGCTGCCTGATGAAAAAAATAACACTCCCTTTAACAATAAATCCATAGCACTTACAGTACAATAAAATATATAATTCGTAGCACTTTGTGAACTCCTGAGAAATTCAAAGATGACAATTGAATTCACACAGTAACATAACATTTTGTTGATTCACGTTTTCATCTGTCTTCACACCTCTCCTGGCGTCAGTGACCGAAGGACTTCCATGAGAATGCCTCTTCTTAGAGATCGCAAAAGATAAGCTGCCATCCAGACAATGTAATAAATTATGATTGAGTCATCATGCTGGGCCTCGCACTCCAGCCAGTCACCATTCGCGAGTATATCACCTTCTCTCATTCTTCAACTACAGTCGTCATTCATGGAAAACAAATGAAAAGTCAAAACGTTGTTGTTGTTTTTACCAATGCTTGTTTATTCACAAAAAGCAGAAGATAGTAAATATCATTAATCACAATGGTTAACCTATGCAAATTAATAGGAAAACATTTCAAGCTTCTTAATTAATAGGATTACATTTAGCCGAATTGGGTACACATATGGCGTGGGGAAAAGTCAAAGAAAGGAAAAACACAACCAGATTCTAATCGACTCAACTATATTTTAATGATATGAGCGCACATTTGTGTCTCTCCCTTTTAACTATCCACAGTTTCCATGTAACTATAAATCCATAGCACCTGCAGTACAATTTAAAAAAAATATTACAATTCATAGTTCTTTACTAAATCTTGAACAAACATGACAATTTAATTCACGCAGTAACATTAATTTAGTTGATTCACGTTTTAAATCGGTCTTCACATCTCTTCTGGCGTCAGTGACCCCAGGACTTCAATGGGAACGCCAGCCAGTCAGGAGTATTATCACCATCTCATCTTTCCACTACAGTAGTCATTTAGGGAAAACAAATTCAAAATCAAAGGGCCTGTCAAGCCAAATAGAGTCCCCCTGCAAAAAAGATTTTGGTGTTTCCAGGACTTCATCCCCGAAACACTGCAAAGAATACTGTCCGAAGATGCTTTTCCTTCTCAGGACCTAAAGCCTGTAGAGTTGGACATTGGCAGTTGAATCTGAATAAAGGAGTACGTTGGATTTTGTTTTTGTTTATTTGTGTTTTGTTAATTATTTGGGCTGATATACATCCAGCTAGCTAGCCAGACAGTTGTTTAGCTAATGTTAGCTAGCTAGCTAACTGTTTTTGTAGCTTTTTGTATGTATATAGCTTGCACTTCAACGGCATCCCTCGAGGAAATGTTATTTTATCTTTCCAACCAGGTGAAGTACTATGAAGGCACCGCTGATCTCGACAAGAGGCTCAACATTCGTAGGGGGCAGAAATTCACTATTCAATGTTAAGCAGTTAACTTCTATTACATAACTGGAAGGATTTAGCTATAAGCATCAATTTTTCAACAACCATTTTCCATCTAGGTAGTTATCTACAAGGTGCTAGTTATGCATTAAGTTATGTGTCTGTCATATTGACATATCAAGCTATAAGTTAACCTTGATCAATCAAATGGATAGGTCTAAGCAATTATGGTCATTCCAACTGCCCTTAACTAGGTGTCTTTGCTAGGCAGACACACAGATAGATAGGGGGGAAAGGGAGAAAGAGGATGAGAGTGAAAGAGAGAGGTGGGAAGAGTGAAATACAGAGAGAGATTGGGGGGGAGAGAGAGAAAAGACGGTCGTGTAAAATGACTTAGACTTGAGCATTTCAACAACTCTTTTCTTCAAACTTGTTAGGCAATCATATGTACTCACGAGCGAAGGATGGCCAGCCACACAGGAGGGTGATTTTCATTGAGGAGAATGAGGCCATGCTGACCGAGATGCATGTCGGCCATTTCGCAGTGAAGCTCATGATTGCCAAAATCAACACACGCTTCTTTTGCCATGGGATTGTCAAGGATGTGGACAGCTGGGCAAGTGAAATAGCCTTTTGTTGATTGATCACATTCTATTATATCTGAATTTATTATGATTTCAATTAAAGTCATCTCAGAAAACACAATGTTTCAATTTGTCACCTTGAGCTTAAAAGTCAGTACCTGTCTAGCCTGACAGAAGTTTGAGAGGTTTTAGACTGTGGCGCAGATGTTGAAGACCATCCGTTGTTTCACCATGGCACATGATCGGTAAGTGTCACTGTTCAAATTTTGCCCTAATAAGTTGTTTTCTAACGGTTGCTTTATTTGACCACAGCATAGTTCAACATTATAGATTGTGTGTGTCATTATCTTTACAAATATGAAAATCTGCATAGTGAATGACACAGATATGGGGAAGAATGAAGTAATCTTCTCTCCAACACTTTTTATGTTAGGGGTGGACCTCATTGTACCCTTCACAAAATCCAGGAAGGGCAACAGCTGGTGTTTGAAGGTGACCGATTATTGGTTGGAGGCAATACCCATTAAGGTCTGTAAAGGAAGAGAACGTGCTTAACTCTAAATTTCCTTCGTAACCCAATTAAAAAGGGTGCTTGGAGCAAAAAATGAATTTTCTTTTGTATGATACCCATCAAGGAAAATACTGGCAAGGCCACCTCCAAGGTGATGATGAACATCTTCAATACCCATGGTTCTCCTGAGGTCACCTTGAGTGACCGAGGTTGTGAACTCTGGAACAAGGCACAGATGTTAGTCTGTCAACAATGGTTTTTACAAATCTTTTTTTTTTTTTTTTTTTTTGCATGCAAGGTTGCCGGGTGCACGGTGTAGCCTGGCTTCCGGGTTGGATGCGTGCTGTGTTAAGAAGCAGTGCGGCTGGTTGGGTTGTGTATCGGAGGACGCATGACATTCAACCTTCGTCTCTCCCGAGCCCGTACGGGAGTTGTAGCGATGAGACAAGATAGTGGCTACTACAACAATTGGATACCATGAAATTGGGGAGAAAAAGGGGTAAAAAAAAAAAAAAAAAAAGAATGACTTGGTTTGGAAGAAGGACGAAAGGCGAGACCTGAGAAACCTTTCTGCTTTTTCGCTCCTAGCTGCGGTCACCATCCATTAAGGTGAATTTAAAAATCTCAGATGATAACTATTTGCATTTGCTTCCTCGCGGTAGGCGGCATTGCCATGCTGTCAGCAGTGCCAACACTGACCCGGGGGTTTCTCCAAATAGGCTAACTGCTGTGTCCCGATAAGTAATCTCCGTGGAAAGGTAGGTACTGTTAACCACTTGAGTCATACACCTTATGACACCACCCCAGAGTTTCTCTCACAACTCACCTAATCTTTTCCAGGAACCATCCTTTACCTCCCTCATCCCTCACCGCACTGACATAAAAAAAATTACAGACGGGTATCCTTTCTTTTTTGTCTGCCATTAACAATATTGCATGTCTAATCAAAAATGTAAATTAAATCATTCAATAACTATTTTTACATGCCTGATCAACCTGGAACCTGTGTTTTTGCTTGTTTACATCTCTGTCTCTTACCCGGTTCCCTTTACTCTGCTCCTGTTCTCCATGACCTAGGGCCTGACACGCAAAAATGGATCCACCCTGATGTCCTCAATTACCAACCACCCTACAACTTTTCATTACATCATCTACAGCTACTGTTATTGTCATGTTGTCATTATCTGCTAAGAAATGTTCTTGCTCGATCATACTTGGCACCAATGTGAGATACACCGATGAACTAAAAACACTAGCAAACACTCAGAACAAACAGAGCAGCAGTGCCTGGACTTCGCTGTCTCCCTCTGAGTCCCCCTTCCGAGACTGAACAAGTGACAGCAGAAACTCACCAACACAGCACCCACCTCGTCTCTATTCCACCCACCAGAATTCAGTATTTCAGGACATGATTGCCATGTGAGATCGCAAGATGATCCCGACAGAGATGGTCGCCTCGCTTTGCGTTCCTAGGAAGCTATGCAGTATATTGTTTTTAAATGTATTATTTCTTACATTGTTACCCCAGGAAATCATAAGTATTATTACATACAGCCAGGAAGAACTATTCGATATAAGAGCGTCGTCAACTTACCAACATTATGACCAGGAATACGACTCTCCTGAAGCGGATCCTCTGTTCGGACCACCACCCAGGACAATTGATCTGATCCCAGAAGGCGACCCTAAACAGAGGCGCCACATAAGGGGCAGACGGAGCGGTCTTCTGGTCAGGCTACGTAGACGGGCACATCGCGCACCGCTCCCGAGCATACTACTCGCCAATGTCCAGTCTTTGACAACTAGGTAGACGAAATTCAAGCAAGGATTGCCTTCCAGAGAGACATCAGAGAATGTAACATTCTGTGTTTCACGGAAACATGGCTCACTCGGGATATGTTATCAGAGTCGGTACAGCCACCCGTTTTCTTCACGCATTGCGCCGACAGAAACAAACATCTCTCTGGTAAGAAGAAGTGTGTTGGTATATGCCTTATGACTACACCACGAGTCGTTAATCATAACAACATACAGGAAGTAAAGTCCTTTTGGTCACCTGACCTAGAATTCCTTACAATAAAATGCGGACCGCATTATCTACCAAGTGTCATGCCGTGACCTAAAACACCATAGAGAACCCAGAGGGCTCACTATGGTGACTAGGGGGGTTCTAGGTATTGTGTGTCTATGTTCGTGTGTGAGTATGGTTCCCAATTGGAGGCAGCTGATTGTCGTTGCCTCTAATTGGGGATCATACTTAGTTTGTCCTTTTACCCACCTGCGATGTGGGATATTGTTTTGTTTTGTGTGAGTGCCTATGTGTGCTATGTATTTCACGATCGTTATGTCTTTGTTGTTTTGGAAGTCTCACTATCATTAAAATGTGGAACTCTACTCACGTTGCGCCTTGGTCCAATTATTTATACCATGGTTGTGACAGATTATCCCACCAAGTAAGGACCAAGCAGCGTGCCCAGGAGGTAAAGGAGAGTTGGTCATGGGAGGAGATACTGGGTGGATGTGAGACCCTTCCTTGGCGGGAGTCGCCAAGGAGTAAAGGAGGACAGCGACGACGCCGGTAACGGCGGCCTAAATCAGCTCAAGGGCAACCCCAAGATTTTTGGGTGGGGCACAAGGGGAGGTCGGCCGAGAGCCAGAGACCGTCTGAGAGTCGATGGAGCAATTTGAGGAGGGATATCGGAGAGAGATGTTGGCTAGGAGTATGCTGCAGCGCAAGCATTTTGAGGAGCATGTCATCAGTCCGGGGTGACCTGTGCCAGCTCCACGCACCAGGCCTCCAGTGCGCCTTCCCAGCCCGGTACCTCCTGTGCCAGTTCCCCGCACTCACCCTGAAGTCATGTCATCAGTCCGGTGCAACCTGTGCCGGTTCCACGCACCAGGCCTTCAGTGCGGCTACCCGCACTCGCCCTGAAGTCGTGTCATCAGTCCGGTGCTACCTGTGCCGGCTCCATGCACCAGGCCTCCAGTGCGCCTTCCCAGCCCGGTACGTCCTGTGCCGGCTCCCGGCACTCGCCCTGAAGAGTGTGTCACCAGCCCTGAGTCTCCAGCGACGGTCTACAACCCGGAACCTCCAGTGACGGTTCACAGTATAGAACTTCCAGCGACGGTTCACAGTCCAGGACTCCAGTGACGGTCCACGGGCCGGAGCTTACTGCGCTGGTGCCATGGCTGGAGCCTTCCTTTGTGCCGGTGCCCAGTCCAGATATGGCTTCCAGTCCCGCTCCATTGCCGGAGCTTTTCTCTATACCGGTGCCCAGTCCAGGCGTCCCGTCCCGCTCCATGGCCGGAGCCTTCCTCTGTGCCGGTGCCCAGTCCAGGCACGGCATCCAGTCCCGTTCCATGGCCGGCGCCTTCCTCTGCGCCGGTGTCCAGTCCAGGCACGGCGTCCAGTCCCGCTCCATGGCCGGAGCCTTCCTCTGCGCCGGGCACGGTGTTCCGCCCGGCTTAATGGCTGGATCCGCTGTCTGAGCAGATGCTACGTCCCGCACCGGAGCCGCCACCCTAAACATCCCTATCTGGTTTCTGGTTTCAGGTTTTGCGGTCTTTGGGGGGAGGTACTGTCACGCTCTGACCATAGAGAGCCCTCGGGCTTCTCTGTTTTTTTAGGTCAGGCGTGACTAGGGAAGTTTTTTGTATTGTGTTTCTATGTTGGTGTGTGAGTATGGTTCCCAATTGGAGGCAGCTGATTGTCATTGCCTCTAATTGAGGATCATACTTAGTTTGTCCTTTGTCCCACCTGTGATGTGGGATATTGTTTTGTGTGAGTGCCTATATGCGCTACTTATTTCACAATCATTATGTCTTTGTTGTTTTGGAAGTCTCACTATCATTAAAATGTGGAGCTGTACTCACGTTGCGCCTTGGTGCAATTATTCATACGACTGTCTGGACATCACAGCCATGTATATTCCCTCCAAGCGGATACCTCAACGGCCCTAAAATAACTTCACTGGGCTCTATGTAAACTGGAAACCATAAATCCTGAGGCTGCATTTATTGTAGCTGGGGATTTTATCAAAGCTAATCTGAAAACATGGCTCCCTAAATTTGATCACCATATCGAATGCTCGACTCAAGCTGGCAGCATTCTGGACCATTGCTACTCTAAATTCCGCAACGTATACAAAGACCTCCCCAGCCCTGACTTCGGCAAATCTGACCACGATGAGCCTATAGACAGAAACTAAAACAGGAAACGCCCATGCTCAGGTCTGTTCAACGCTGGTCCGACCAATCGGATTCCCGCTTCAAGATTGCTTAGATCACGTGGACTGGGATATGTTCCGATAGCCTCAGACAAAAACATTGATGTATACGCTGACTAGGTGAGCAAGTTTATTAGCAAGTGCGTCGGTGATGTTGTACCCACGGTGACTATTAAAACGTTCCCTAACCAGAAACCATGGATTGATGGCAAAACTGAAAGCACGAACCACTGCTTTTAATGATGGGAAGGCGACCGGAAACATGACCGAATACAAACAGTGTAGCTATTCCCTCCGCAAGGCAATCAAACAAGCTAAGCGTCAGTATAGAGACAAAGTAGTCGCAATTCAACGGCTCAAACACGAGACGTATGTGGCAGGATCTACAGTCAATCACGGATTACAAAAATAAAACCAGCCCTGTCACAGACACCAAAGTCCTGCTCCCAGACAAATTAAACAACTTCTTTGCTCGCTTTGAGGACAATACAGTGCCACTGACAAGGCCCACTACCAAAACCTGTGGGCTCTCCTTCACCGTGGCCAACGTGAGTAAAACATTTAAATGTGTTAACCCTCGTAAGGCTGCTGGCCCAGACGGTATACCTAGCCGCGTCGACAAAGCATGCACAGACCAGCTGGCTGTGTTTACGGACATATTAAATCAACCCCTATCCCAGTCTGCTGTGCCCACATGCTTCATGAGGGCCACCATTGTTCCTGTACCCAAAAAAGCTAAGGTAACTGAGCTAAATGACTATCGCCCTGTGGCACTCACTTCTGTCATCATGAAGTGCTTTGAGAGACTAGTCATGGATCATATCACCTTTACAAAACCTGATAGCCTGGATCCACTCCAATTTTCCTACCACCACAAAAGGTCCACAGACGACGCAATCGCAATCACACTGCATACTGCCCTGACCAATCTAGACAAGAGGAATGCCTATGTAAGAATGCTGTTCATTGACTACAGCTCAGCCTGTACCCTCCAAACTTGTCATTAAGCTCGAGACCCTGGGTCTCGACCCCGCCCTATGCAACTGGGTCCTGGACTTTCTGTCGGGCCGCCCCAGGTGGTAAGGATAGGAAACATATCCACCCCGCTGATCTGCACCACTGGTGCCCCCCAAGGGTGTGTTCTCAGCTTTCTCCTGTACTCCCTGTTCACCCATGACTGCGTGGCCATGCACGCCTCCAACTCAATCATTACGTTTGCAGACAACACTACAGTGGTACGCTTGATTACCAACAATGACGAGACTGCCTAGAGGGAGGAGGTGAGGGCCCTCGGAGTGTGGTGTCAGGAAAATAACCTCTGACTCAATGTCAACATAACAAAGGAGATGGACTTCAGGAAACAGCAGAGGGAGCACCCCCCTATCTACATCGACGGGACAATAGTGGAGGAGGTGGAAGGTTTTAAGTTCCTCGGCGTACACATCACGGACAAACTGAATTTATCCACCTACACAGACAGTGTGGTGAAGAAGACGCAACAGCGCCTCTTCAACCTCAGGAGGCTAAAGAAATTTGGCTTGTCACCCAAAATCCTGACAAACGTTTACAGATGCACAATCGAGAGCATCCTGTCGGGCTGTATCACTGCCTGGGACGGCAACTGCTCCGCCCACAACCGTAAAGCTCTCCACAGGGTAGTGAGGTCTGCACAACACATCACCCGGGGCAAACTACCTGCCCTCCAGGACACCTACATCACTTGATGTCACAGGAAGGCCAAAAAGATCATCAAGGACAACAACCACCCGAGCCACTGCCTGTTCACCCCGCTACCATCCAGAAGGCGCGGTCAGTACAGGTGCATCAAAGCTGGGACCCAAGAGACTGAAAAACAGCTTCTATCTCAAGGCCATCAGACTGTTAAACACCCATCACTAACATTGAGTGGCTGCTGCCAACATACTGACTCAAATCTCTAGCCACTTTAATTATTGGATGTAATAAATGTATCACTGGTCACTTTAAACAATGCCACTTTATATAATGACTACATACCCTAGATTACTCATATCATACGTATATACTATACTCTGTACCATCTACTGCATCTTGCCTATGCTGCTCGGCCATTGCTCATCCATATACAGTATGTGTACATATTCTTATTCATCCCTTTACACTCGTGTGTATAAAGTAGTTATTGTGAAATTGTTAGATTACTTGTTAGAATTTACTGCACTGTCGGAACTAGAAGCACAAGCATTTCGCTACACTCGCATTAACATCTGCTAACCATGTGTATGTGAGCGATACAATTTGATTCGATTTGAGTGTACAGAAAATCTGTGAAAGTAAATTGACACACCTTTACCAAAAAAATGAATATCTAAGTTTATGTATTTAAATCTTAAATATTGCAAGGTGCTCATTATTGTAAATTGTAAGGTGTACCTTGATGGTATTTGTTAGTTCAACATTATTCATTGTTGTATCCTAGGACCAATTTAGATATATTCAACCAAAATGGTGTACTAATGAGCTATTCTTTTTTTTAATCATAGCGGACTACTGAAATAATGTTATTTCAGTGTAGATAAGGGAAGGTCAGCTTAAAATGAAAAGATGCTAGCCAGTCAAGCCAGTGTATAGTTGGCAGATAGCCTTGCGGTTAAGAGTGTTGGGCCAGTAGTAAAAAGAGAATTACAGTACTGCTAAACAGCTTCTACCCCCAAGCAATAAGACTTCTGAACATCTAGTCAAATGCCTACCTAGACTATTTGCATTGTATAATGTACAATATTGTGAAGACCCTCAGTCCTCTACACAATATTGTGCTGCTGATGCCATGGCCAATAGCAGTCTCTTTCTGCTATAAATCAGAGGGTTACTGAACAAGTGGTGCAGGTGATGGGTCCTGTGACAAAGCACACAACGACGCCTCCCCACTGTGCCCTTTTTGCCCTGAGGCACATTCATGCCGGCAGAGATGAATCTGGGCAGGTGAACACCACTGGTTGGAGCAGAAGGGACAGAGGTAGAGCGGACTGAAGGTGCTGCATTGGACTTGCTGTAGCAAGCAAGCTCCTGGATGAGCAACTCTCGGAAGGCTAGCTGTGAGATGGGGGGGCTATCCACAGCTCTTAGCCATTTCCTTCTGGAGGATGAAGGCATTCACCACAGCAACGTCGATGAAATTATAGAAAACCATTTGTACCATTTCATTGTCTTATGGAGAACATTGTAGTAACCTATCAGCGCGTCTGACAGGTCCACATCTCCCTTGCCCTTGTTGTAATCCTTTATGGCTGCAGGAATGGGGCACATTTTTGGTGGTCCATGCCCCAGTAGTGCACTTCACACGCCTGACAACGTGATCGCCATTGAAGGACTTGTGGATACTGGAGCACATGACCACCTCTCTCGTATCCATCCACTTCACAAAGAGCAGGTCATCTTGGCGAATCCATCTCATGGTACCCGCTCAGCCCGCTTAGGCATGTCATTCACCTTGGTTTTCGGAAAACCCACTCTGTTGGTCCGAATGGTGCCACAAGCCCACACATCCAGCTTCCTCAGGGCTGTGAACAGAAGTTGTCCACAAAACGTTTGTAGCCCTACCCCAGCAGTTGAAAATCGAATAACTCCATAACGGAATCATAACGGAGTTCCTTACAGTTCGCAAAACTGCTCTACCCTCATAAACAAAAAAATTGCACGTGTATGCACACGCAGAATCAGCCAAAACAAACAGTTTGTAACCCCATTTAGTTGGTTTGTTACGCATGTATTGTTTTAGGCCAATTCTGGCCTTTGAGGCTACCATCCTCTCATCGATGGAAAGGTTCTGGGTGGGCTGAAAATAGGTATTGCAGGCCTCAACCACACTGTGGTCAGAGAGGTTTTATTTTGCAGAGCCTATCAAACCTTGCTGTGCCTCGCTTCTTCTCGTTGTCCTCATCAACTTCTGGGTCACTGATATGAAGTGCCCGTGAGATTGTCAGAAACCTTTTGCGTGACATGACAGTGGAGGGGAAAGGCAGTTGATAGAGGGGAGCAGTTTTCCAGTAGTCTTTCAGGGTTTTCAGCTTCACAAGACCCATGTAAATGACTATTGACAGGTAAGAAAAAAGATCTGATATGGAAAAGGACTTCCATCCCTCTTTCTTGCCTGCCTGCTTCTTAGAACCATACTTATTAGTGTTCAACACCAGGGAATCAACAACTGACAAAGCAAAAAACAGCTGAAAAAGTTGCATGGTGCTGTACTTTGAGGTTATGTCCAGCTGAGGTCCTTGTGGCCTTTTCAGTCTGAATATTGGAGGTGGTGGCGCCAGATCCTCCTCTAGCACAGAGTGCCAACGACCCACCTCCTCTCTGATTGCAGGTTTATCTCTTCCCCACCTCCGCTTCTTTGTCACCGACTTCACACCTGGCCGGGCGGGGGTAGGTGTGGAGCCGGAGACAGCAGTGGTCCGGCTAGATGAACCAGCTCCTGTGGTGAATGGGCACCTTGGCAGTGGGGGCTCCCAATCAGAATAGGAGGGACTGTGAAATAAAGATATAGACACACATATTATATATAGCGTAGGGAACCCAATCACTATGGTGAGGTGCTGTTTCATTCCATGTTTAGATAAAATACATGTAAAAAATATCTAATATACACAGACACAGATTCTATATAGAGTAGGGAACCCAATCACTATGGTGAGGTGCTGTTTCATTCCATGTTTAGATAAAATACATATAAAAAATATCTAATTATATACAAATACAGACAGACATACATACACACACCCAGTGTAGAGCCATGTGTACTTCACACATTTCATTATTGATTATATATTTATACATCAAATAAAATAAAAATATCTCCAAAACAACTCAAATGAATAATATTTAATATTATTAATTTCAAACAATGGCAGTCCAAAATTGCATCCTCTCCGTGCAAAAACGTTTCCTCAAATTGGGAGTCCAAACTTGTCTCACAATCTGACTCAGTGTCACTTTCTCTATCAATTTCGTCAATAAAATCATGTAGATCTGTATACCTGGACTTTGCCTTTGATTTTCCAGATGTACTCGCCATAATTCTTTCGATAAAATAGCGGAAAATGATCTCGACTCAATACTTCTTAGCGCAAACAACGTGGCTCCTTCAGGTAGAAATTTCAATGGCGAATGGCTGTGTTACACTCGACTTTCGTTCAAGAGCTGGTCTTCCCGGATATAACCATTAGATATTGCTATTTACCTCAGCTCATTGGCCATCTACCAAGCCAGATTTCAAGACGGTCATTGGGCCGAAATACAGTTAATCAACGAAGCACTGGTCATATCATTGGCGCGCAATGAGGCCATTGTTTGGTGTGTTCAAATCAGTTCCTTTCGGTCAATACGTCCTGCAAAAATAACCATCATGTATGGTTGTGTTACTAACAAACAGAGGATTGCAATGAAACCACCATGACTAGATAAACGTAAGTTTAGTGTGAGTAATACATAGAATGTTTTGTCGAAAGTTGAAGGAGACGGAATTCATGACACAAGCCGTTTACAAAATGTTTCGTGTTATGCTATAAAAATTGATTTTATCGAACAAAACGACCATTTGTTGTGAAGATTGGACCTTTTGTATTGCCAAAAGAAGAAGATCTTCAAGGGACTTGATTCTTTTATTGCTATTTCTGACTTTCATGACGCTAATGCTTGGTTGGAAAATGCTAGTAATACTTGTGTGTGCGGGGCACTGTCTTCAGATTATCACATGGTATGCTTTCGCCGTAAATCCTTTTTGAAATCTGACACAGCGTTTTGATCAACAAGAAGTTCATCTTTTAGATGATGTAAGATACATGTATTTACAAGAATGTTTAATATTACGAATGGTGTATTTAGAATTTCACGTCCCACCTAGCCTAGAGAGGTTTTAAAATTGCAATGGTTAGCCTATGCATATTAATAGGAAAACATTAAAAGCCTAATTGGGAACAAATATAACATGGGGAAAAGTCAAAGGATCCTAGTTAATCTACTGTTGGTCAAATCGGAAGAACGAAACTGCACTGAAATTAATAGACTGACTCAATGTGATTATCCTGAATAATAAAGTGTTTATCTGTAAAACTGTTTGGTGTATGGCTAGACCCACACCGATTCTATATTTCTTCTATTGGCATAGCCTACCGCTAATATTCTACACTTACTTAATCCATGTTTTCCTGTAATAGTGACACTTGCTTTTCAATTAAAAGTGTATGTTGTCAAAAGCTTGTAGGTCTACCAAGAAACCATGTTGAGGCTGAGCAAGACCTTCAATAGGCTAGTAGACTGTGGAAATAAAATCGGGGAGAAAATCTTGTTATAGCCCAGATTGTTTTACATAATCTGGACCGTTGTTATTTCTTAGGCTAAGCAAACAAGGGGTAGCATATGCTTTTTTGCCCGTCTCTATAACAAGGGTTAGGCCTATATCCTCACATATCCCCTCATTTCGAGCCCTGCTTTTATCAGAAATGTATGGTCTACGGATTGCATGGTGACAGTGATTGTGTCGGTTAAACTAGGAACCCGGGGGGAGGGGGGGGGGGGGGGGGACAAGGTCAAATCACGACATCAGTGAATTTCAGGTCAAAGAAAGATGCCCGAGTTTCTGAATTGTAATTCTGAGTTGGATGACCAGTTCAAAATATTTTTCCCAGTGGTAGCTCGTTTGTTTTCGAGTTCCCAGTTGTCTTGAAAGCACTGAAGATGGAAGTCAGCCGAGTTCTTTTGAATGCACCACTAGAGACCTAGGCTACCTCTTCTTTCTGAATATGGCTACCTTCAACAAAGAAGCCCTTGTGTCTATATTGATGTGAATAATAGGCATATCTACACAGTAATGGTGGATGGCTGTGATATCAACTAGCCTAATCATTTTATTGAGGTGATATGTCTATTTTAGCTAAATCAACAAATTAAATTGATTTGATTACTCTGGAAAATATAATTTTTTGTACAAAATCATGTAGACGTAAGGCGTTCATGGTGAGATCTTTAATAATAAACTAAACAGACACGTGACGCATAACACATGTAGACGTTTTTAAGGTGTGCATGGTAAGATCATTCATAATAAACTTACAAGCAAACTGACATGACGTCTACATGACTTGTATGTGTCACGTGACATAGCTGTGTTCGAATACTCATACTAACCGTACTATTTGTGATGTAAATTGGGTATATAGTATGCTTATTGGTTATAGTATGGATATCGTTAGTACGCCAAACGTTCCCGGATGTCGCTTTTAGGGCCCATAGTGAAATTCTTACGAAAATAGATGTGGCTTCACAACGTTTTCAAATTTGAAGAAAATTGCGAAAATATGCAGCCGAAGAGCGGATACAACTTCATTGCTTTAACTTTTTATGGCTACAGGGGCAGTATTGAGAAGCTTGGATGAAAAGGTGCCCATTGTAAATGGCCATCTCCTCAGTCTCAGTTGTTAATATATGCATATTACTTTTAGTATTGGATAGAAAACATTCTGAAGTTTCTAAAACTGTTTGAATTATGTCTGTGAGTTTAACAGAACTCATATAGCAGGCAAAAACCTGAGAAATTCCACTTCCTGTTTTTTTTCTTCTGGGGGTGGCAGATCTTCAACCAAGCTCTCATTGAAATTACAGCGAGATATGGATGAGTTTTCACTTCCTACGCCTTCCTACGCCTTCAACAGTCAATAGAACTTTGTCTGATGACTCTAATGTGAAGGTGGGTCGAATGACACAGGAAATAGTCACCACTGCCACGAGTTGACCATGCATCCACTATGCGTGTTCACAGGGGAAGCACCTGCGTTCCACCGCTCATTTGAAGTCATTCTAATTCTCCGGTTGGAACGCTATTCAAGATAAATGTAAACAACATTCTAAAGATTGATTCAGTACATCGTTTGACATGTTTCTACTGACTGTTACGGAACTTTTGGACATTTCGTCATGTTATAGTGGACGTGCTTTGTGACTTTGGAATTGTTTACCAAACGCGCTAACCAAAGTAGCTAATTGGACATAAATAACGGACGTTTTCAAACAAATCAAGCATTTATTGTGGACCTGGGATTCCTGAGACTGAACTTCATTAGAATGCATCAAAGGTAAGGAAACATTTATAATGTATTTTCTGGTTTCTGTTGACTCCAATATGACGCCTAATTTGGCTTCTGTTCTGAACACCGTCTCAGATTATGGCATGTGTTGCTTTTTTCATAAACTTTTTTTGAAATCTGACACAGCGGTTGCATTAACCTCTCTGCGCACGGAACCCAGTAGCGGGATGAATTTTGACAACATACGGTGATCGCTACATAAATAGTCATATTAAACATTCATGAAAATACAAGTGTCTCACATGGGTCAAAAGCCTAGAATCTTGCTAATCCAACTGCATTGTCAGATTTAAAAAAGGATTTACTGCGAAAGAATACGATGCGCTTATCTGAGGATAGAGCCCCATAAAAAACAACTATTTCAACCAGCACTGGCGTAACAAAATCACAAAATGCAATAAAATAAATTGTTTACCTTTGACGACCTTCCTCTGTTTGCAATCCCAATGCTCATTGTTACACAATGAATGGTCTATTGTTTGATAAAATCTATTTTTATAGCCTAACACGAAACATTTTGTGAACCGCTTGTGTCGTGAATTCCGTCTCATTCTATTTTCAACGACACACTCGAGGTAAATACACACACAGAATGTGACTTTTCCAGTCATGTTTGGTTTCATTGCAATCAACTGGTTTGTTTGTAACACAACCAAACCTGATGGGTCATTTCGCGGGACGTATTGACTGAAAGAACCGATTTGAAGACAACAAGTAATGACATCATTGTGCACCAATGATTTGCCCGCTGTTTCGTTGATTGACTGTATTTTAACCCAATAACCACTGATCGTCTTGAAATCTAGCTGGGTAGATAGCCAATGAGCTGAGGTAAATGGCAATATGTAATGTTTATGTGTTGGAAGACCAACCCATGTGGGAAACTCCGACGTAAAGAGGGTCATTCGCCATTGAAGTTTCATACCGGAAGGAGCAACGCATGTTGCGCACAGCGTTGTTTTGGTAAAGCGCATATTCAGCTGTTTATATATCGCGACTAAGTCAGGGAAAGCTACATCTAAGTCTAGATATACAGATGTACACACAATTTTAGAAGAAATTGATCGAGGACGATTCATTTAGCGATTCCCAAATGGAGGAATATTTTTTGAACGGAGAGGACATAGTTTTGGACTGGTAAGTTCTTCTCATGCTATTGCCATTGTTTGAAATTAATAATATAAAATATTATTTTTTAAATGAAATAGCCTATCTGAGGATGTTGAGGGGAGGGCAGGCCCACAACAATGGCCAAAGTGAAACGGAGACAGTAGATGCAGCTGGTCTGTTGTAATATAATAAAGACAGTAGATCTAGCTGGTCTGTCATAATATAACAGAGACAGTAGATCTAGCTGAAATGTCATAATATAAATGAGACAGTATATCTAGCAGGTCTATAATAATATATTCAACCTTATGTTCCCTGTACTCTATATATATCTATTTAATAGACCTGTTGATACAGGGCTCATATGTGAAACTATTCTAACTGAACATTTTCTTTCACAGTGACACTGACTCAGAATGGGAGCCCCCAGTGCCAAGGTGTCCATCCCCCACTGAAGCTGGTTCATCCAGCTCCTGCCATAAGTGGTGTTCATCTGCCATATAGCTCACATAACGAAGGTTACATATGTAACCATGGTTATGTTTCACTATATTGGATAACTCCAATATATTGGTATACCCATACCAGATTTAGTTGATGCTAGAGGGATCTGGCCAGCCAGCGCCTGGACCAAGACGCAGGGGATGCCCAGCACCGCTGAACCAAACGTGAAGGGAAGTGCCAAATTTATCCGATAGTACCTAGCAAAGGTGCAAGAGGAAGCCCAGCTGGCCGCAGCACCGATATCAGCGAGGGGCACTCCTCTCAGTAGAGCCCAGGACTCAGCCACACCTTGTGTTGAATGTGACACCACAGATCCCAGCACCGGCCTGCCAGCCAGGCAGTATGCTGTTGTAATCATATCCACGATCCAGTGAGAGAGCCTCTGCTTTGATGTAAAAGCAATTCACAGCACACACATAGAAGAAGCCAGTCGGCAAAATGTGTCAATTACAGTTTGTGGCAGCAAGAGCCACCATACTAATGGATGCACACGGAGTCATAGTGTAATGCTAACGAAACACAAGTATACGACAAACCACGGGCGGAAGATACCACGGGCGGAAGATACAGATCAACCGCACGCAGTGAGTGGAGCACTCAAGAGGGGCTGACCATGTAACCAGCTGCTCCAGGCTGTGAGTATACTTCCATGCAAGATATTACACTTACCAAGCGAACTTCAGAAAGTCTGTACCTTAAACCACACAGACGTCTGCCGAGAAAATGAAAAATAACATGTAACGCGGCCATGGGGTCGATATATAGGGGCGGACCCCAGCCGTGACACAGGTGTACACGGGAGTAAATCCTCACCTCGGACGTATCCCTCTGCCGCGGAGTGATAACGATATATTGGAATGATCCGATATAGTGAAAGATAACAACATTCCACATGCCTGATCAACTATGCGAAGGAGATGTGTTGTGCTGCATGAGGCAAATGGTGGTCACACCAGTTACTGACTGGGTTTCTGTTCCAAGACCATACCTTTTTTTAAGATATCTTTGATCAACAGATGCACATTTGTATTCCCAGTCATGTGAAATCCATAGATTAGGCAGGGCTGTCCAACCCTGTTCCTGGAGAGCTACCATCCTGTAGGTTTTCACTCCAACCCTCATCTAGCGTACCTGATTCTAATAATTAGCTGGTAGATAAGCTGAATCAGGTTAGTTACAACTGGGGTTGGAGTGAAAACCTACAGGAGGGTAGCGCTCCAGGAACAGGGTTGGACAGCCCTGGATTAGGGCCAAATGAATTTATTTAAATGGACTGATTTCCATAAATGACTTGTAACTCAGTAAAATCTTTGAAATTGTTGCATATTGCATTTAAAAAAAAAAAGTTTTATCAGTGTACATTGGCCTCACAGTACAGTAATATTAGTTAGGATCATGGTTCCTTGCTGTTTCAAGTTCTCTTGTCTGAACCAGTCCTCTCCAGAATACCTTACACAGGCAGCCCAATTCTGATCTTTTACCCAATCATTGGCAAAGGAGTTGATCGTAAGGTATGTAGGTAATAGGTTAAACTGGCTATAGTAGCGAGACTACAGATCAAATTCCTTCCAACTGTAAGGAGGCCAGGTGCACACTGAATATGTAACCACTGACCAGCACTCTCCTCTCCAACTGCACTCACCACAGACAGACACCACAATCAATCTTCAAAATCATATTTTCTGTGTATGAAATGGACAGTTGACACATTGCGGATCTCTATCTTCCAGGTGATTAAGTGCAAGGCGGCTGTAGCATGGGAGGCTGGGAAACCCTTGTCCATTGAGGAGGTGTAGGTAGCCCCACCAAAGGTCCCCGAAGTGCGCATCAAGGTAACGGCCCCTTAAATGTCTCAGACAAATGCTCCTGTGTTGTATTTGCGCTCACATGACAATTCCAGCAACAACATAACCAACCACCCCAGCCTGCGGCAGACCTTTGTTTTGTGTGCAGTACCTTTGGTTTGTACGTGTGATTCAATATATCTTCCCCCTAGAATAATATGTATGTGAGCTCTTTTGCTCTTTTGCTCTGTAAAACAAAAAGGACATACTGTTTGAGGCAGGCTGCTTTTCGGCAGCTGATGGAATACTGTGGGGAGCATCAAGTGTGTTCCTTGTCTCCCCGCCCAAATGGATTTAGTAGGCCAGCTGTGAGGAAGCCATCTTTGGAATGTGTTCAACAGGGTGTTTAGAAAACGTTGTTATTCTAAGAACTTTACCACGTTCCTTTATTGTACTAGCTAGCTGTCTGTCTTGCACCATTGAGACACAACCTTGTGATAGCTTCTATTATCAACATAGCAGGTGCAGTAGTTGGTATTAAAGGAATAGTCCTAGAGGGTTGGGACTTGGTTGAACCATTTAGGATGTTTTAGGCTAGTTGGCAACACATACTTCATAGCTTACTGGTTGTATTGAATGAGAGAACCTAATGGCAATGTTGTGCGTTTCAGATCTTTGCGACGGGGGTGTGTCAAACGGATGCCTACACTCTGCGCGGCAGCAACCCGGAGGGACTCTTCCCTGTCATCCTGGGTCATGAGGGCGCCGGGACAATCGAGAGCGTGAGCGAGGGAGTCACCAAGTTCAAGCCAGGTGAAGGACTGTAAATATCAGCAAATGTATTCTCCCTAAAACAGTGTTTTCCTGTCCCGGCGACCCACAGGGGAACATGCTTGTTCCGGTTCCCGTCCAGTACAAACACTCCAGAATCAAATAATGCAATGACTTGATTGTGTTGAATCAGATGTTAAATGAAAGTCTATTTTCTTTCCCAAGGTGACACCGTCATCCCATTATATGTGCCACAGTGTGAAAATTCTGCAAAAACCCCAAAACCAACATCTGCCAGAAGATCAGGTAATTGGAATTCAATCTCGCCTGTCATCAACTATAGCTTGGAAGGTTGTGGTCAGGATTTGGTTTGCAAAATTGCAGGAAATTTCAATAAATTCCCTGGTTTACCAGAAATTCCAGTTGGAGGATTTCGAATTTATTGCTTATTCCGGGAACTTCTAACCGGGATTTCTGGAAAATCAGGGCACTTATTTAAAGTTCCTGGCATTATGCAACCCTAGTCAGGATCATTCATTGTTGACTCCCCATTTTCAACGTTGCCAAGTAGACAGTGAGCATATCTATAATGATAGTTAGATTCATCTTAGAAATAGTACAACAGTATTCTACTCCAATCTTGGGATTGCAATTGGTGCTGTGCAAGCGAAGAAGCAACCAGGCTTGCAAACACCAACATTGCAACTTCCACCAAACTGTCAGGCAGGTAGCCTAGCGGCTAAGAGCGTTGGGCCAGTAACCAAAAGATCGCTGGGTTCAATCCCTGATCAGACTAGGTGAACAAAAATCTGTCTGTGCCCTTGAGCAAGGCACTTTACCCCAATTGCTTCTGTAAGTCAATCTGGATAAGAGTGTATGCTAAATGACAAGAAAATGCATGTATGAAATAGCCTCTGGAATTTTTGGCATATAGAGAGCACTGGCAATGCAATGTTGGTTAAGGGCTTGTAAGTAAGAATTTCACTGTTGTATTCGGCACATGTGACAAATACAATTTGATTTGATTGTGGACAAGTTAAAGATGTCTGTCATGTGAATAGGGAATCGTGTCAGCTCTATCCATTGTAATTCTGTCTGAAACTTTCTGAATGGTTTCCCCTCACTGAACACACCCCTGCTGCCCATGACCTTTCCACAGCTCCTACTGAGATGGTGAGGCAGGAAACTGGGAAAGTAATTGAACTGTGGCCCTTTTTTTGCTCTCACATATGGAAGGTGTTCTACTCTTCACCACCAGAGGTCACTGTAGTTGGCACTTCAGGCTTGGACTGCAATGGCAAAATACCTTTCACTTTGCTAAGTAGATTGGCTTCCCCTAAATACTTGTCTTCTGATGATACTCAATCTGTTGTTTCAGAGGGTGGCTCTGGAGGCGTGCAACAAAGGCTGGGGCAAGAGCATCATCATCGGGTTGACAGGTACAGGACAGGAGATCTCCACTTGTCCATTCCAGCTGATTACCGGCCGTGTGTGGAGGGGCACAGCATTTGGAGGTGAATGTACACGGCACAGCATTTGGAGGTGAATGTCGTGGATGGTTTTTGACGAAGATCCTTGACTTTTCTAACATCAAAATATTTGGTATTTTTGATAAATGAGCAGCAATGTGGCACTAGCTATAGTACTAGAAATAAAAAATAAGTACAGTTTTTACATCAATTAGTTACGTTAGTCCATTCACATCTTTGTTCAAATTGAAAAGTTTCCAGCACAAAGTGTATTAAAGTCCTTTAAAATTGTATGCTAACCACTGCATTTTGATTTGTCTATTCCAGTGTCCGTGCCGTTCTGAAGTGCCTGCCATGTTGAGCCTCACTCACCTCTGCCTTTTATAAACAATCACCTTTCAATTGCTGAAGCACTTACCTTTCAGAATTATATTGTCACGTGTGCTCCCTCTCCGGCACACCTGTCACCATCGGCACACGCCTCATGACACTCACCTGGCCTCCATCACCTCCTTGATTAACCTTCCTTTGGTTCCTTCCCCAGGCATTATTGTTTCTGTATTTTGTCTGTGCATTGTTCGTGGTTCTTGTTTTGTATCATGTTTTGTTTATTGATTACATCACTCACTCCCTGAACTTGCTTCCCGAGTCTCAGCGCACATCGTTACAGAATAACGCCTCACCTAAGGGAGTTAAAAAAAAATAAAAAATCCCCCCGTTGGAGTAAAAGACGTCGGGTCCGGGAGCCGCTACAGGTTCTCATGCCTCAACCAGATCGCCAGGCTCCCCTGCCTCTGCCGGCTCGTCAGGCTTTCATGCCTCCGCCAGATCGCCTGGCTCCCCTTTCTCAGCCGGCTCACCGGGCTTTCATGTCTTTGCCGGATCGTCAGGCTCTCATGCCTCAGCCGGGATCACCAGTCTCCCCTGCCTCAGCCAGCCATTTAGTCATATTAAAGCCTAACAATCATCCAAAGTTACACAAACAAATTGTTTACTTATGCATCATGATTTGATTGATCATGGGGAAATCATTGAAAGCGACATCAAAACCACAGCATGTAAGACAATCGTGATTGAACTTTGAGAAGTATTTGGAGTAGCGTCATGCTATGACTAAGCCCCAACCCTAATCCCTACCCTGGAACACAGCTGTGAATAGACCTTTTAGAAACCATGGGAGAAATTAGCTCAAATTAGGACCCCAATCAGTTCCTAATGAAGGCTAAACTTAGATGTAGTCTTAAAAAAAAATAGGTGGGGAAACTGATTGCCGGTGAAAATACAGGCCATATCACAACCGGCCGTAATTCGGAGTCCCATAGGGTGGAGCACAATTGGCCCAGCGTAAGCAGTCATTGTTAATAAGATTTTGTTCTTAACTGGCTTGCCTAGTTAAATAACAAAAATACTATTGAAAGTTGTAATCGTAGAATGCACAAGGTGCAATTTCCAAATTGGGTAGTGCATCACCAATTTTCCTCATCATGTCAGTCATTGCATACCTTAAAGAGCTATTTATAACTTGTCAGAAATGTCCAGATCAACTAGCCCATCAGCCCCGCTTTTTAGCTAGCCTATAGACTTTGTAGTAATGTTCGAGTCACTCAAATGTCACATGAATACACATTAGCCATTAGCCACATTGGCCGTTAGCCATCGCTCATCCATAAATGTATATGTACATATTCTTAATTATTCGTTTACACTTGTAGGTAGTTGTGAAATTATTAGATTACTTGTTATATATTACTGCACGGCTGGAACTAGAAGCACAAGCATTTTGCTACACTCGCATTAACATCTGCTAACCATGTGTATGTGACCAATAAGATTTGATCTGATTTAGACATGGCAAAATGTATACAATTGCAAAAAAAATTGCTTTAAAACGGCACATTTTTCTCTGCACCTCCATGACAAAATGTGTAGAATTGTAGGAAATAAGCTTTAAACCTGCAAAATGTTCTCTCTGCCAACAAGAGGGGTGTGAACAGTTTGGGTCATGAGCCGTGCTTGTGCCCATAGAAATAGACATGGCGGGGGTGTGTAGAATGTTCCCCATTGCAGGGGTGAAAAAGGTTGGGAACACCTGGCCTAAATCCTACATTGATGACAACGACTATTCTGACTTACTGCCTTTCACTACTCTGCCTTTTCTCCTTTCCTTAGTCTGTATCATCACATCCAACTATCAAATAACTCTGGCTACACACTTTTCAAGGTAAGGGTCATTTTCCCTATCTGTAATCTCACACCTGTTCCTTTTTCTTCCATACACCTTTCAACATCCATAACAGCACATTTGTCTGTTCAGGTTGTGGCCAGTAGCAGCAACCCATTAATTGTCCATAACATTCCATTAATTCACCAAAGTTCAGTTGAGTTCTTGACTTGCCCAGTGCCTTTCAGACAGAGGGCTACACTATGACAGGGAGTTGTCACATTTCCCATGGTCTCGTTTCAGCCTGTGGCCTTAGCTTTTACTTCAAGGGTTAGGACTCCTTCCAGGGAGGTCTGTCCGCCTCAAATAGACAACTACTCAGATTGATGCAATTGTACAAGCCTCTCCCAGTGATAATTAAATGTCATACTTGGCTACCAGTGTCTGTTGACTGCTTTTCACTTCAATCCTCTTCCAATTTCAGTTCCAGGTTTCATCTTTCAATAACAACCAAACAAGCAGAAACTGAGAACAGAGTTGTTCTTGGGTATAGCTTAATCACTTCATCTAAATACAGTTTAATACAAAGCCCATCTACTACCATGTAGTGTCAAGTTCTGCAACAAAAACAAGCAATTGTTGTCACGATCGTTGTAAGAAGCGGACCAAAGCGCATCGTGGTGTGAATGCATCATTTTAATGGATGACGAAACCACGAAGTAAACTGAACAAAACAATAAATGAACATCGTCCGTGCCGTTATATATGAAAAGCATAATCGTGCTCACATAGACAATCACCCACAACCCACAATGACAAAACAGGCTACCTAAATAAGGTTCCCAATCAGAGACAACGACTAACACCTGCCTCTGAATGAGAACCATATCAGGCCAAACACAGAAACAGACAAACTAGACATCCAACATAGAATGCCCACTCAGATCACACCCTGACCAAACAAAACCTATAAACATACAAAACAAACTATGGTCAGGGTGTGACAATTGTTGAGGTTTCTACAGTTTACTCTGTGCAGATGGCAATCAACCCCTGATCTATAAAGGTGAACATGGTGTAGGCCTAAAATAAGGTAATGTTCTTGACCTTTACCCCCTGAGCCTGGCCTGTTGTGCTGCAGGATGGTATCGAGCCCATGTGGAAGGACGAGAGGAACAAGCGTGGTGGCAGGTGGCTCATCACATTGTCCAAACAGCAGCGCAGGGCCGACCTCGACCACTTCTGTCTGTGATGTATTTAAGTGTGTGGGACATACAGTTGAAGTCAGAAGTTTACATACACCTTAGCCAAATACATTTAAACTCAGTTTTTCACAATTCCTGACATTTAATTCAAGTACAATTCCCTGTCTTAGGTCAGTTAGGATCACCACTTTATTTTAAGAATGTGAAATGTCAGAATGATAGTAGAGAGAATTATTTATTTCAGCTTTTATTTCTTTCATCACATTCTCAGTGGGTCAGAAGTTTACTCAATTAGTATTTGGTAGCATTGTCTATAAATTGTATAACTTGGGTCAAACGTTTCTGGTAGCCTTCCACAAGCTTTACACAATAAGTTGGGTGAACTTTGGCCCATTCCTCCTGACAGAGTTGGTGTAACTGAGTCAGGTTTGTAGGCCTCCTTGCTCGCACACACTTTTTCAGTTCTGTCCACAAATGTTATATTGGATTGAGGTCAGGGCTTTGTGATGGCCACTCTAATACCTTGACTTTGTTGTCCTTAAACCATTTTGCCAAAATTTTGGAAGTATGCTTGGGGTCATTGTCAATTTGGAAGACCCATTTGCGACCAAGCTTTAATTTCCTGACTGATGTCTTGAGATGTTGCTTCAATAAATATTTTTTCTGCCTCATGATGCCATCTATTTTGTGAAGTGCACCAATCCCTCCTGCAGGAAAGCACCCCCACAATATGATGCTGCCACCCCTGTGCTTCACGGTTGGAATGGTGTTCTTCAGCTTGCAAGCCTCCCCTTTTTCCTCCAAACATAACGATGGTCGTTATGGCCATGCAGTTGTATTTTGGCAGTTTTGGAGCAGTGGCTTCTTACTTGCTGAGTGGCCTTTCAGGTTATGTCGATATAGGATTCGTTTTACTGTGGATATAGATACTTTTGTACCTGTTTCCCCCAGCATCTTCACAAGGTCTTTTGCTGTTGTTCTGGGATTGATTTGCAGTTTTCACACCAAAGTACGTTCATCTTAGGAGACAGAACTCGTGTCCTTCCTGAGCGGTATGACGGCTGTGTGGTCCCATGGTGTTTATACTTGCGTACTATTGTTTGTACAGATGAACGTGGTACCTTCAGGCATTTGGAAATTTCTCCCAAGGATGAACCAGACTTGTGGAGGTCTACCATTGTTTTCTGAGGGCTGATTTCTTTTGATTTTCCCATGATGTCAAGCAAAGAGGTACTGAGTTTCAAGGTAGGCACTGAAATACATCCACAGGTACATCTCCAATTGATTGAGCCTAAAAGAAGCTTCTAAAGCCATGACATAATTTTCTGGAATTTTCCAAGCTGTTTAAAGGCACAGTCAACTTAGTGTATGTAAACTTCTGACCCACTGGAATTGTGACACAGTGAATTATAAGTGAAACAATTGTTGGAAAAATTACTTGTGTCATGCACAAAGTAGATGTCCTAACCAACTTGCCAAAACTATAGTTTGTTTACAAGAAATTTGTGGAGTGGTTGAAAAACAAGTTTTAATAACTCCAACCCAAGTGTATGTAAACTTCCAACTTCAACTGTAACTGCTATCTAGTGACCTCTCTCTTACACACACAACATAGTACATCCATCCATGTAATTAATGTCTCAGAAAGTTGACTATGTTTATCTGTCATTATAATGTTAAATACATCTGGCTGTCCATGTGCGATGCAGCTCCTGTGCCTTGTGGGTGAAGCTTTTGATGACCATAGCAACGATGTTTGTGGGGCAGTAGTCAACATCCGAACGAAAAGAGACAAGGACATTTTCACTTAGGGGTTAGGGGTGTACTCACTTTTGTTGCCAGCGGTTTAGACATTAATGGCTGTGTGTTAAGTTATTTTGAGGGGACAGCAAATTTACACTGTTATACAAGCTGTACACTCACTACTTTACATTGTAGCAAAGTGTCATTTCTGTAGTGTTGTCACATGAAAAGATATACTCAAATATTTACAAAAATGTGAGTGTGTACTCACTTTTGTGATATACTGTATATATTTTTTAATGTAAATATATATTTAATTTATTACATTTCCTCGCTAAGCACATTAGAATGCTTTAATAAAGTGTATGTAAAACTCTTTTGTATTCATTGACGGCCTATTAGGTGTGACTTAATGCCTTGCTTCACCCTGTCCCACTCCTACAAACATGGTACAAAAGATGATTAAATATGTACAGTATGTTGTTTTAACTCTGGTAGTGGAGAGATTCCTCTTAAGTGTAAATAGATTTTGATATTTTTTGGAGAGCATCATGAAATACAGTGCCTTCGGAAAGTATTCAAATCCCTTGACTTATTCCACATTTTGTTACATTACAGCCTTCTGCTAAAATTGATTAAAATATTTTTTAAATACCCTTTAATGACAAAGCAAAAGCTGTTTAAAAAATATATTTTGTCAAATAAAAAAATAAAACTGAAATATCACATTTACATAAGTATTCAGACCCTTTACTCAGTACTTTGTTGAAGCACCTTTGGCAGCAATTACAGCCTTGAGTCTTCTTGGGTATGACGCTACAAGCTTGGCACACCTGTATTTGTGGTGTTTCTCCCATTCTTCTCTGCAGATCATTTCAAGCTCTGTCAGGCTGGATAGGGAGCGTTGCACAGCTATTTTCAGGTCTCCAGAGATGTTAGATTGGGTTCAAGTCCGGACTCTTGCAGGGTCACTCAAGGACGTTCGGAGACGTGTCCGAAAGCCACTCATGTGTTATCTTGGCTGTGTGCTTAGGATTGTTGTCCTGTTGGAAGGTGAACCTTCGCCGCAGTCTGAGTTCCTGAGCACTCTGGAGCAGATTTTCATCAAGGATCTCTCTGTACTTTGCTCCTATCAACTTTCCCTTTGATCCTGACTAGTCTCCCACTCGCTGTTGCTGGAAAAAAATCCTCACAGCATGATGCTGCCTCCACCATGCTTCACCGTAGGGATGGTGCCAGGTCTCCTCCAGACATGATGCTTGGCATTCAGGCCAAAGACTTCAATCTTGGTTTCATCAGACCAGAGAATCTTATTTCTCATGGTCTGAGAGTCTTTAGGTGCCTTTAGGCAAACTCCAAGTAGAGTGTCAGGTGCCTTTTACTGAGGAGTGGCTTCGGTCTGGCCACTCTACCATAAAGGCCTGATTGGTGGAAGGCTGCAGAGATGCTTGTCCTTCTGAAAGGTTCTCCTATCTCCACAGAGGAACTCTAGAGCTCTGTCAGAGTGACTATCAGGTTCTTGATCATCTCCCTGACTAAGGCCCTTCTCCCCCAATTGCTTAGTATGGCTGGGCGGCCAGCTCTTGGAAGAGTCTTGGTGGTTCCAAACTTCTTCCATTTAAGAATGATGGAGGCCACTGTGTTATTGAGGACCTTCAATGCTGCAGACATTTTTTGGTATCCTTCCCCAGATCTGTGCCTCGACACAATCCTGTCTCAGCACTGTACAGACAATTCCCTCATGCCTTGTATTTTCCCTGACATGCACTGTCAACTGTGAGACCTTATATAATGTAGACAGGTGTGTGCCTTTCCAAATCATGTTCAATCAATTAAGTTCACCACAGGTGGACTCCAATGAAGTTGTAGAAACATCTCTATTATAATCAGTGGAAACCGGATGCACCTGAGCTCAATTTTGAGTCTCATAGCAAAGGGTCTGAATACTTATGTAAATAAGATATTTCTGTTTTTTATTTTTAACACATTTGCAAAAAAATCTTAACCTGTTCTCGCTTTGTCAACATGGGGTGTGTGTAGATTAATGAGGATAATGTTTTTATTTATCTCATTTTAGAATAGGCCTGTAATGTAACCGCATGTGGAAAAAGTCAAGGGGTCTGAACACTTTTAGAATGCAGTGTAAACCTTTTCCTGATATAAGCATGTTATCTTTAATCATTTCTGATATATTACAGACTGAGAAGAACAGAGAAAAGAAGAGAGCATATGGAGTTACTCAGTGTGAACTTGTGTCATAAAGCAGTAGAGGGAAACCTTAATAAGTGTAACAGGAAGAATGCGTTTGAATTTTCATCCTAAAGTATACAGATGGTTTGTTTTCCTTTTCCTTTGCAGATTAGCCAATAGTGTATGAAATAGACTGAAACTTTCAGAATGTTCGAAATGTAATTAATCGATCTGACCTGATTCCCTATTCTATATGGCAGACAGTTTTACCATTTTTTATAAAGATCTGAATGTTGTGTGTTAACTATTGGCAGTTCATAGTGCATTGAGTTAAGATAGCACTACCAAACAATCACTCTCTACACTAGTAGATGATAGTAAGTATACTCTGAAGGCTACTCTGAGGCAATTTCCTGTTTAGAGTTGATAAAATGAAGGGTGTGTCAAGCCTCTTGTATTTGGGGTTTCTTGATACCACGTGGTGAGAGAGACGGTCAGGTTGTTGTGCTTCTACACATAGAGACTAGATGGACTAATGTGGGACTTCAGTCCCTTTGAAGTACCTTGTATTTGTGTCAACTCAACTTAAACCACTGAACTACCAGGCAATACTAGAGCAGGATGGCCTAGATAGACTGGTCTACCAGGGAACGTTGGTGCTGGTTGGCCTAGAATGGACTAAACTACCAACCAAGCAACGGTCGAGCTGGCTGGCCTAGAGGGAGGTCAGAGGTCAGAAGTGGAAGGCGGCAAATGGCTTTGGCTAAGATGGACAACACTGGTATGCATATTCTTAATTCCACTTCTTTTACAGACATTTATAGCAGATTACAACCCCTATGTGTTTCAGCATAGAGCCTTCATCAAGGCTGGCTGGCTACCTGGTTAAATCACTCCTGAGCAGCCTCCAGTGTTGACAGCCTCCTACCTGGATCATGGGAAATTCACTGAAATCTAAATGTATTTCAATCATCCACAAGGAGGCAGTATTGGACCACTCGATCAGTTTACAGCTGTACTGTCGTCTGTATGAATGACTCCATTGTGAAAACGTAATTTGAAAAAAGGAAATTAGGATTCCAATCTGAGACTGTCTTCATCTCCAACGTACACACACCGGGGGGAAGAGGTATCTGGAAATAGCAGCTGGAGGTTTTTTTTTCTGGTTTTTTTCTCTCTCCCACTTTTCAATTTTCCCCAATGCCTTCCTGCTCGGGCAACTTGTATATCCCATACAAAGGGGGCAGAGCGAGTCAGGCAGTGCACTGATTCTCAAGCTATGATGTTTTAACCCCATGCACTCAACACTCTCCGGCACGCTCAACATGAGGTTCCATGTTGTTCCAGTCTAGAGGTCCACAAGAAGTGTAGCCTAAATCCTCCTCTAGCTCCCATGACAGAATGTCACTGGCCTCTCAGTTCGAGAGTGAGATGTTCAGTCCCACTGTGCTTGGTAGGCTGGAGTACGGTGGCTGGGGCCGGCACAGAGGGTCACCAGACATACTACTGTTATCCATGACAGAGCTGTCAGTTTCTCACAGCTGTAATGATCTCTGCCGGTTTCTGTTTCACTCATAGCGGGACTACAAACACACATCCACACATTCATCTTGTGACTGAGACTTGTGATGCTGTTCAGGGGCCTACATTTATGGTGCATGTAATGGATGGGCTTGGGGGAAAATGAGGCCGTCTATAAAATGCAAGACTTGTGTCTACAGGGTGGCAGGTAGCCTCTGTTCTTGACTGACTTGCCAAGTTAAATAAAGGTAAAATAAAGAAATTATGCTAATTACAGACACACACATAAACACAGACAAGCTCTTAAAATGTGTTTAAAAGGTGTTTGACCTCCAAACAAACAAATAACTAACATGTGTGTCAGAGACTGTATATTCCTCAAAGCCTCCCCTGTCATCCACCTTTGAGCCCTTCTCGACAGGCAGGAGTTTCAGACGGCGACTGCTCCTTTTACCCGGGTAATGGGGGGAGAAAAAGCGTGTTAATTGCCCTTGACTGGTTGAAAGTAAATGAATTATTGATTGGCTTCTCAACTCCTCTTCTGTACTTACATACCCTTACAAATCCTTTTATCTTCTTTCTGTGTCAGTACATTTCCTTATTCTTTTATTATTATGCAGGAAGGAAAGCCCACGGACCGCTAACCAGCTCGCTCATTAGCCAAAATAGTTATTTTGCTGTTGCCGTTTTGCTACATCGAGGAGGCTTTGAAAAGGCACACTGAGTGGCTTCTTGGCTTCTCTCTTCTCTTTCTCTCCATCACACACCATCAGGCTCTCTCTCTGTGTCTTTCCATCCCTCCCTTACTCCCCCATCTCCTCCTTCTGCCACAAACACATGCACACCTGCACACTCAATCCAACCTCAGCACCAAGTAAATAAGAGAGCAGATGAATGAAATTAGTTTTGAGGTCCAAAGGCTGTGTCTTTTAACGGATGATTCTGAATATAAAGGAAGAAAGGCAGCGCAGACAGGACTCGCATCATTATTCTACCTATTGATTTTTTTCCCTTCCCCTCCATCACCTCTGAAAAGAAAGCCACACAGTTTTTTTGAAACGAGCTATACACAAAGTGCAACATGATATAACTGGTTATTTATTCAGCTCTGCTAGATGGCAAGCCTCCCGGATTAAAGCTTGAAAGTGGAGGTGCATGGCGTGTGTTTTTATGCGTCCAAGCGTGTGTGGGTGCAGGTGTGTGTGCTTGTGAGTGTGAGCCTCTGGGTGGGTGGTTGAAAGTGTGTGTGTGTGTGTGCGGGTTGGATGCGTGCTTGTGTATTTGTGCGTGTTGGTGGGTGGGTGAGTTGGTTGTGTGTGTGTTTGTGGATGGATCTATATATTTGAGGTCAGCCAGTAAACATGCATTTGGTTGAAAGTCAGAATAAACCGCTTTCCTCTACCATTGCTGGTGATAGACAGTATTCTTGGACAAGTGATACCACCAAACAAGCCTATTTGTCTGGTTCAACTCTGTCAACTTTATAAACAAGATCCTACAGTGGCAGATCTGGAACTACAAGACATAAAGAAGAGTGAAATCCTATTGAAAGGGTAACTATGCGTCCCAGGGCCATGCTGTATTGGCAATGGCAGTTCTGACCTTTTTTAATGAGAAAAGTCCAAAGTGTTTTGCACTTTTCCAATGAGACATGACTTGATTATCCAAGTGCCTTGTTTCTTCTTGTGCCCATTATATCCTTATTACAAAAGTGAATTCCTCTATTTTCTGTCTGTGAAGTAAAGGGCCATTGAGGTGTTCTGCCTTTTGGCAGGGAGCTGTGAAATGAATGGAGAGGTGCAGCCCACTCTAGAGCTGAAATGTGTGCTACAACTCTAGTTCATTTAAAAGCCACACAGAAAAGTTTAAATGGAGAAGAAACCTATCCGGGATCATCTTATTTGTCTACTAGGGAAGCCATCGACAGCAAATTTCAACATAATACAAATCATTATTATCATCATCATTATATTATTAATATTATGACTAAAAAAAACATAACATTAATTGTGTGAAAGCCACAAGTTTGATGTTGGTTGCAAGCAAGTTCAACAGTGCATGCGGTAAAGACAGTTGATAGAGCTCTTCTATATTTCCCATTATAAACTGGGTGGTTCAAGCCCTGAGTGCTGATTGGCTGAAAACCGGTGTACACTACATGAGCAAAAGTCAATCCTTCCAGGATTCCGCGCAATTTTCTTTTTGTGAATTCTGTGGCCAAAAATACTTGATTTTGTGGCAGCTTTTACGAAATTCTGTGATACATTTTGCATTTCATTTTGCATTTCATATAAAGCAATAAAAAGTCATATGTGCTCAGTTTTAGGACGATTTTAAGCAGAATACATAATACAAAAATAAAGTGCTTCATTTTGTTTATTTTCCTGAACAAACAGCTCTGTCATAATCCACTCACACATTCACTCACACACACACCTCTCCATCAGGCTTGGGGCTTGCTATCAACACTAGATACACCTCCCACTCTCTCTCTCTCACTAAAAAAATAATAAATAATAATAATAAATAAATTAAAAGCTGATCAATCGCTTTCAATTTGAGAATCAATATTTATTTTGCATAAATTGTTTACAAAATACTTGATTGGGATTTTTTTTTTTCTAAGAGGGTGGTGAAGGAGAAAAATAACAGAACAAGTAAAAATAGAGTATTGTGGTTGATATGTACTTTTACAACAGTATTAACATTTTTTTAAATCCAGAAAGATTGTGCTTTCGTGATCCGTATTAAGTTTTACAAAGAGTTTAAAACGGCAAAGATGACAAATTGCCCTCAGTGCTTTGAGGAGCACTCTCCATTGACAGACTGGGGAGAGCAGAGTGTCGACGACCCTACTAAAGCCAAGATGAGCGGAGTAAAAGTTTGAGTAAAACGTCATTCACCTTGATTCTCCCAGGGCTTGCCACTGTCTTCCCTGCTACTAGTTCAGTCATGGTGATCTGCCGCTGCTGTGGGAACTGTTCTGACATTCTAATATGCTTTGCTGTTTCGAAGTGACCGTTGATTGTCGACTTTCTCTCGTTTCCAAAACATTTGGAAATTGTTTCGCACGGTCTTTAGCTGTTCTTTTTTGTTGGCAAATGAGATTTGATTTATGTTCATTGTACTTCCTTTTAGCCATCAACAATCACCCATCATCTTCACATGTGAATACGCTGACAGGCCAGGGGGAAAAAACTTTGTTGACGTGTGTTTGCATTGTGCCATTTTCCACCGTAACAGTGCAGTATTTGGTCAAAATTACTGCTTTTGATTGGACCCTTTTATGCACTAAAAGTACAGGGATTGGTCAAAATCATGAGCTCTTGCAAAATATGCTCTGATTGGTTGATTTTGCATTGATTCATGCCATCGCGGAATCCTGGAAGGACTGAAAAGTATGTGGACACCTGCTCGTCTAACATCTTATTCTAAAATCATGGGTATTAATATGGAGTTGATCCCCCCCCCCCTATTGCTGCTACAACAGCCTCCACTCTTTTTGGAATGCTTTCCACTAGATGTTGGAACATTGTTGCTGGGGAGTTGTTTCCATTCAGCCACAAGTGCATTAGTGAGGTTGGACTCTGATGTTGTGCGATTACACCTGGCTCGCAGTAGGTGTTCCAATTCATCCCAATGGCTGTTCGATGGGGTTGAGGTCAGAGCTCTGTGCAGGCCGGTCAAGTTCTTCCACACCACCTCACGTTGTGCACAGGGGCATTGTCATGCTGAAACAGCAAAGGGGCTTCCCCAAATGGTTGCCACAAAGTTGGAAGCACAGAATGTGATTGTATGCTATAGTGTTAAGATTTCCCTTCACTGGAACTAAGGGGCCTTGCCCGAACCATGAAAAACAGCCCCAGACCATTATTCCTCCTCCATCAAAATTTGCAGTGCAGTTGGCACTATGCATTCGGGCAGGTAGTGTTCTCCTGGCATCCTCCAAACCCAGATTTGTCCTTCGGACTGAAATACACATTTCCACTCCAGTCCAATGGCGGCAAGCTTTACACCACTCCAGCCGACGCTTGACATTGTGCATGGTGATCCTACACTTGTGTGCTGCTGCTCTGCATAGAAACCCATTTTATGAACTTCCCAACGAACAGTTATTGTGCTGACGTTGCTTCCAGAGGCAGTTTGTAACTCGGTAGTGAGTGTTGCTCCTAGATGTTTCCACTTCCCAATAACAGCACTTACAGTTGACCGGGGCAGCTCTAGCAGGGCAGAAATTTGACGAACTGACTTGTTGGAAGTCACTGAGCTCTTCGGGTAAAGGCCATTCTTCTGCCAATATTTGTCTATGGAGATTTTATGGCTGGCTATGTGCTTGAATTTATACTGTGGCTTCCCTCCAGGACCAAACACCTTTCTCTAGACTCAGGTTAAAGATATGACCGATAGGAGTGGCCATAGAGTCAGCTACCATTCTCAGTAGCCTTCCATCTCAGTTGTCAATGCCAGGAGGTTTGTCATTATTGATTGACAATAATAATTTCACCACCTGTTCCACACTAACTTTACAAAATTAAAACTTACAATGCTTCCCTTTCATTATGTTTTTTTAAATGCATGAATACAATGGCTTACTGTTCGTTGTTGGCATTTCATGGTACATTTTTTTCCACTTTGCTTACGAAGTAATGATTAAAATAATTGCCAACATCAAGTGGTTTTGTGATGACTAAGCCATCTGATTCGATGTTGATTTTGATGTTGATTTAGTCTTTTTGTCTTTCTTTCATAATTTCATTTAAAGTAGGGGTCTACCTTGCTCGCACTTCCAACCTTTGTGCACTCGAGGAGTTAACTAGTTTGTCTTCTTTTACTAAATTAGAAGTTATTATCCTGGTTGACCTAAATTATGATTGTCTGAAGCTTGCTTTTCCCAATCCAAAAAAAAAACACGCGTCACCATCTAAACCTAACTCAGCTAGTGACTATGCCTACACGACCCAACCCTATAGATCCTTCAACGTCAACTCTGATTGATCTTATTTTAACGAAAACACCAGATAGAGAGAGATAGATATAGTACCGGTCAAAAGTTTTAGAACATCTACTCATTCCAGGGTTTTTCTTTATTTGGACTATTTTTCAAATATTTTTGAATAGTAGTGAAGACATCAAAAACATGAAATAACACATGTGGAATCAGAATTCCTCCACAGCGACATGAGAAACTGATAAACAACTACAGAAAGCATTTGGTTGCAGTCAGTGCAGCTAAAGGTGGCACAACCAGTTATTGAGTGTAAGGAGGCAATTGCTTTTTTTGCACAGGGGCATTGGGTGTTGCAGAACTTTGTTTAGGAAATTAATTAAGTATGTAATAGTTGTTGTTTGTTCATTCAGGTTCCCTTTATCTAATAGTAAGTTTTGATTGAAGATCTGTTAACATTCAGTATAAAAAAATATGTAAAAGTAGAGAAAATGTCAAATATAAAAGCAATGCACATTGACACAGTCCACATAACACCACTGATGACTTGAGGGTTATGACATTTAGAGCAATGTGGGTTTTTTGGTCATAAGGTTAGGTGAAACACATGAACAAAGTTGTGTGTGTGTGTGTCAAAGCCTTTGACTATCGTGGAGTCGCTTGCCATAGGCCTAGGAGAGGCGGGGTGAAGCCTTGCCATCAACTCTCTGTCATTACCATCCACTCAGTCATGTCTGAGAAGGTCATTTTGTGCAACTAATGGTCTCCAATGTCGCTGCTTTCCTTTTATACTTTTCCATTACATGTCGCGTGAAATATTCATGGGCCACCGCCATGTTTGTTCTATTCGGCCATTCATATTTTATATCTGCTTTATCCCAAATCCTCCTCTCTAAACTACCCAGTTGGATCATGCTGCTCTGGATTTTATCATTGGGAAGATTGTGTCACGGAGGCATTTCATGAATTGTGAATGCACCGCCACTGATGGACTCCTTGTTTTTCTGACGGCATTGCGATGCACGAGCGACTCTGGATGGCCTGGCGAATGTCATGTTGGCTCATAGCATCGCAGCGCTTCCTGTTCAAACGTTCAAGGAGCCTATTTAAGCAGCACGTTATAATGCACAACATTAAGTGACCTGAAATGCCATTTCATTTGGCAAAACTGATATAAAATGGCCACCGTTCTTATCAATGTGAGTAAGTGAAAAAGTTTATGAGCACTAATAAAGGATTTGATGCTTGTATTGTATGATTATGTTGTATGACGCAACGGTTGTGTCAGCCTCATTAAGGCACTCACTGTAAGTTGTCCTGGATAAGAGCGTAAATCCAAAACGTTAAAAAGGCCTTATGTAAAGGGTGTAGACTATCACAGGGGAGCGTGTGTGTGTGCGTGCGTGCTTCATCCGTGTGTGTGTGCGCGCAACTGTTTGAGTGTGTGTACAGGGCAAAGGTAGCCAAGCATTTACAGTTCTTCTCACGCCTCGGATGCAGTGATTTCCTGACCCTCCCTTAAGAAGACTCGTTTGGCTATCATTCTCCAACTCCCTCAATCCTCTTTCTGCACGCTCCACATCATCTGTCTCTCCCTCTCTTATCTCGCTCTCCCTGTCTCTTCTCTTTATCTGACTCCCTTTCTCTCTCTACCTTTATCTCTCTCTCGCTCTGACACATTCTCACACTTAACTATGCCAGGTGAGACTGGCAAACTCATTTAGCAAAATGCTTTTTTTTTTTTCAAGAGCTCAGGCTCTCCTGGCTCTCTTTCTCTCCACACCTCCCTCTGTAACACCCACCTCATAACTCATCCCTTTTATCAGCACTCGATATGGCCCAGCCACCACATGCACATTTTAGAGGATGACACCAATTGAGTGTTTGCGATAAGCACCTCACAATGAGCGACACCTTTTTTTCTTATCAGGTTCCAATAAGCGTGTGAGGAAGAATGCGAGGGAGATAGTTTCGCCAGATCTTGTTGATTCCACAGCCAAACAATGAGATTAAACCTACAAAACCTTAATAATTTATCCCTTGGTAGGCACGTTCACGGTTTTGGCTTCCTGCAGTGTTCCTGGTTTTCCTTAAAGGAGAACTCTGTAGTTTTTCCTCGACCTGATCTATTGCACATGCATACAGAGTCAATCAGTTGACACACACACACACACACACACACACACACACACACACACACACACACACACACACACACACACACACACACACACACACACACACACACACACACACACACAGTTGTCTAGTTCGCCATTAGGGATGCTCTCTTTAATTTGACACTTGAAAAACACAGAATATCCTCCTTCCATTTCAGAGTGTACCTTCAAAACTAATGATAGAGTATGGCTGGAATGACTTTGGCCTTTACAACCTCACTACATCACACAGACACCAAGCACACTAAAATACCCAATGAAACTAACAGCATATCTCAAGATCCCTCTTTGTGGTAATAATACACAGCAGGCAAATATTTTCATGATATTCCGTCATCAGTAAACAATAATAGGGTTGGTTAAAAGTAGGAGGCTCCGTAGCCTAGCATTGTATGGCTACACAACTCTTTAGCATGCATGCTTTGATTGCCGACGGTGCAAGTGTTTATCATATAAAATGTATTAGTAATTTCCCAGGCCTGCGAAAAATATTGACCCTGGTATTTGTCTAACCTAATCATGCTTATGCCTGCAGCGTGTATATCATGCCAAATCAGCTTTAATTACGGAGAAGTGCGTTTGCGTTGGGTACAACGGAGATTTGCTTTCGTTTAGATTTACAGCTGTGTGCGTTTTTACGATCTTATCAGACGGATTCATGGTTAGGGTGCAGATAATAAGCAGATGATTTGTGTTTGTAGAACATAGGCCTACAGGATTATGTGTGGGTACATTTGAACATGTCATAACACCGAGGCAATGAGAAAAGCATTGGAAGAAATGCTATCACTTACAGAAACTCTAATATCTGGACTCCTATTAATACGGTGCAGGGTCTTATGTGCTGGGTACATACAGAGTTGGACATGTCATTAACACAGAGGCAGGAGAAACATCAGAGAAATGGATGCCACCTACAGAAATTCCAGTAAAATGTGGTATTACTGTTGAAGGTTCGTCATTATGCAGATTTCTGTCCATTTCCTTATCCACATATTCCTGATCACTAACACCATTAGGCATAATAAAATGTTAATAACCGATCATCTGTCGTCATAGGAAATAATTTGTCAAAAAGTCATTTTAAATGGACAGACAAAATCTGCATATGACAAACCTTCAATGATAATACCAAATATTCCTGGAATTTCTGTAGGGGGCATCATTCTTTGATGCTTCTCCTGCCTCTTTGATGTGACATTACCAACTCTGTATGTACAAAAAGCATAGCTGCATTGCTTTAGGTCTCACAACAACTTGCAGCAGCTGCATATTTAAATGTATGCATGGGAGATCCAGCGTCTTAATGTAGACAATCTGAACATTCAAACACCCCAAGTAAAAGATAGTGTCAGTCTATCAATTCAACGAGAGAAGACGATTTATCACCTACATATTCTTGATAACCCACACCATTAGGCACAATACAATGTTAAAACATCATGTGTCATAGGATTTAAAAAACATTTTTTTTTTTTTTACATAGTCCCCCCTCGTTTAATTTATAGAACAACTGTCTTATGACTTTTACTTGGGACATTTGTATGTACAGATTGTCTACATTACAACATTGGATCTCCCATGCATACATTTAAATGTGCGGCAGCTGCAAGTTGTTGTGAGACCTAAAGCAATACAGGTATGCTTTTAGCCACTAAACCTTGTCATACTTTACCTGTTTTTAGTCACAAAACCTTTTCCCACTTGTATATCAGATAAGTACAAATTCCTTTCATGTGCAAATCAGATAAATGTTTTATATTTCCTCTGGCTAGCGTCATGCTTTAGTTTTAGTATGCATGCTCATGATAGTTCCCAAGTCATTACATTTATCAGGAGCAAATGGGTTTTATATATTTATTTTTTATTTTGGCTGTCCATTTTTTTCGGTAGCCTTTTAAGAGTGTTGGGCTACATTAACGTGTTCAGAGAGCTCCTCAATGCTAGCTTTATTGGGTGGCTTACATTAGAGAATAAGCCAGTAAAAATGTAGTTACAGTCTGATAGACATGCTGCATACACAGTCCACTTCATCATTCTCAGTTCTTGGCAGACAATTTCGTCCAGGGTGACTTGCATAGGCTCGTGAGTTGGCTCCTGCACAAGTCTAATGTCCCCCATTTGACATATTCAGTGACAATTTAGGGTAAACTTCCGTCTCAGAGGAAGAGAGCAGCACCTCACAGGGTATTGAAATCTGCTGCCAGGCTTTAATTCTCTTTCTTAACCACTATGGAGTGTCCTGAACAGCAGGCAAGTGAGCAGACCGCAATGGTTTAGTGCAGAGGTGGAGTGTGTATGTGGGTGTGTGCTGGAGGCTGTAGTGACGGTGAGGGAAGTCTACTGCAGTAAAGTCCATGCTCTGTCAGACCACTCCTTTCTTTGTGCATCTTAAAGAGCGATTGCCCCTATAAAGAACCTAATCCCTTTGAAAATGCCCTATGTGGCATAATTTATTCTAGTGTCAAAATTAACTACAATGTGTAAAGAGGGTAAGTCAGTCTCATCTAAAATGGAGTTTGGAATCTGTGCATCACAATGAGTAAAGGAAGGTTGGGTTTGGATTACAATGATGTCAACAATTCTTGCTCCCCTTTGCCAAGCTCCACGTGCAAATCGTCCCTCTCCCGACTTCGCTTCCCTTCATTGAATTGAGCTCAGTTGTTTCATTGCCGCCAACATGTAGAAAGGAACACGGGCCTTATACGGATTGACAAAGCCTCCACAACCAAAGTTCCATTGTAGGGGTAGGCAACCCTGGTCCGGGAGTGCCACAGGCACTTCATGTTTTTGATTTAACTGACCTGGAAGACCCAAGTGTGTTGAATTTGATCAGTTAGCTCAGTTGGTCAGGTGTGGTGCCTAGTTGGAACAAAATTCTGCAGTACCTGTGGCAGTCCAGAAACAGGGTTGCCTACCTCTGTTCTATGGTCTGCATGCCCTGTTGAAGGACCCTAGTAGTATGCAGAATAGTTGCTTTGGAATTCGTCTGTCCCCAAGTCTGCACCAGTAACGCTAGCTTGGTGTGCAATGGCCGGTGGTGGTGGTGAGTATAACCAGAGATACTGGAATATAATAACATCTCTGGTATAACTTAGCTAGTGACGTTAGATAACATTATTGGTGGTTAATCTTAAGGATCGGTGTCCCGCTAGAAGGACATCTTCCGGTGAAACTGGAGGGCATGTAATTTAAATAATTTCTAATATTTATTATGAATTTTAAACATTTAGGTACATTTAAGTGTCTTATATCTGCTGAAAGCTTAAATCCTCGTTAATATAACTGCACTCTCCGATTTACAGAAGCTATTACAATGAAAACATGACATGAGATTGTTTGAAGATGGCGCACCACATCAAAATACTTTTCCACCGGCACAGGTTTCATACATTCACATATAAAGATTAAATATTCAATTGCTTTTTGAAAATCTTCCTCTGATTTATCTTCCAAAGTGTCCGAGCTATAACATGTAGTGTCGTTTTGTTAGATAAAATAATATTTTTATATAAAAAAAAGTCAGTTTAGTTGGCGCCATCGATTTGAGTAATCCACTCGTTCAACTTGCGGAGAAAGGAATCCAAAAATCTACCCCTAAACTATGTTTCAACAAGTCAAAATATGTTTCTATGTACTCCTCAGACACCCTAAAATGTAATCAAACTGATATTTATTTCGGAAAGAAGTATGTTCAATAGGAAACCGATTTTAGCAGGTGCGGAACTTCGTCATGACGTGGAAAAACACGGATTTCCAAGACTGTGTTCTCATACAAAAACTGTTATTTATTATTCGTTTTTGAAGTTACAAGCCTGAAACCTTGAACATAGACTGCTGACACCCGGTGGAAGCCATAGGAATTGCATCCAGGGAGCTATTTTACAATATGACCATTCTCTTGTATTTCTACGAGGATGGTATTAAAAAACAAAATATTCTGGTTGGTTTTTCTTGGGATTTTCTCCTACCATATCTATTGTATTATATTCTCCTAAATTATTTGAACATTTCTACAAACTGCAAAGTGTTTTCTTTCCAATGGTACCAACTATATGCATATCCTGGCTTCAGGACCCGGTTACGAACCCGGGTCTCCGGAGTGAGAAACAGTCACTTAACCTACTGAGCCACGAATAGTCGGCAGAACCCAGAAGATGAGGCAGACACAGCAGTACTTGAGACGGTGTATTTAATGAAGTAAAAAGAGAAGTCCTTCAGGAAAACATGTAACTCCACAACCTCCAAAGGAATTCCACAAGAACAAAGGTAATCCTCCAAGACAAAAAGGTAAATCCACAAGGTGGTAGGTATAGCATAAAAAGCCTCAAAAGATACTCAAAAATAAATAAACAAGAACAAAAACAGAATTCCACAAGAGAGTCCACCGGGATCAACAAGAGTTCACAGAATACTAGGGCTGGGTGCTAACATACAAACACAGAGCAAAGAACTGAGGAAAACTAAGGGTTAAAATACAATCAGGGGAAACAAGGCACAGGTGCAAATAATAATGGGGATCAAGGGAAAACAAAAGGTCAAAAAGCACAATGGGGGCATCTAGTGACCAAAAACCGGAACAACCCTGGCCAAATCCTGACACAGGGGCTGAGCTACAGGCAGTTTACTTTAGGCATGTCATTGGAGAAATGGAGAATAAATGGGCCTAGCGCTAAGAAGATTCATTAATAGGTATATTTTGATAAAGCGAGGCAGGCTAGTGAATGTTAGCTTGTGAGGCAGGCTAGCTTAAGGTTAAGCTAACATTAGCATAGCTCATTAGATATTACAACTTACTTGGTTCGTAGCTCATACAAGTTTATTGTGTGTTATCTAGATACTGCTGGTTATTTAACATTATCATTTGATATTGCTGGCAAAGCAGGCTAGCTAGCTACAGGCTAGCTAACGTTAGCCTACGAGTCAGATTTGCAAGTTAGTTCATAGCTCATAGATGTGTATTATCTAGGGCAAAACGGAATAATGGCTGCAGCTATGGTGGTAAATAACTCATATCTGAGTCAGACTAATACAGTGAACTAGGAGCAATAAACCGTAACGGCGTCACCAGCCTGAATCTAATCCGATCTGGAGCTACAGTCAATCTAGATCTGTAAAGCATAGACTTGGGGTTTCCACTAGTTATCACAGCCCCAAGACAAAATTACATTGTACAAATTCATAAAAACAAAAATGAGTATTTTCGTCTTAATTTAAGGTTAGTGTTAGACATACGACTATCAGTGTGGTTAGGTTTAAACTCACATTTTGATTGTGGCTGTGGAAACTGGTGTCGGCGTAGAATTAGCTTGAGCCGAGTTACTGCACTGATGACACAGACTGATTCATCAAGAACGGTAATGTGTGTTATTACAAAAGTTGTATAAATAAAAAAAACTGTTTGACAAACTAGTAGGTTAATTACCCAACCAAGCAGATACAAGTTGTAAAGTCATTTTGATTGTGAAGTGCATTATAACAAAATACAATTTACCACGTCACTGTCTATTGTTTCACCTTGTCACACTGTGGGACTGAAAGTGATTACTAATAATACAGTACAGCAGAAATGTCCAGTATTTGAAAAACAATTTTCATTCTATGTGTCACTGATGAACTCTAGCTGAACTCTAGATATTTCTACAGATGGAGTGGACTGTTGAAGTTTTGGGCAGACGCCAGCCTCTGTTGTTTGATGGGGGGGACCATGATTGGGTAGGTTTAATCTGACCTCTTCAACCTGTTTGTGCGTCAGATACTGCATTACCTATCCTAACTGTCATTGGCAGTAGAACAGTGACTATGTGTGTGTGTGTCTTAATAGGAACATGTGGAGCCAGCACATGTAGAGACTTGCAAGATGATGTGACGCAGTCCAGACTGACAGACATACTTGATACTGACGTCTCTAAATGGAGAGAGACCTATTACTCTGCATAAAATTGTCACTAGACTCAACTTTTACGTGTGTCGTCTTTTTAAATGTTGAATTGAATGGTATCAGTCAATATGGGGAGGAAGAAAACCTGTGTATTCTACACCAGTATCAGGAAACTCCTGTTTCGTACACCACTCAGAAAGGTATGACCACTCTGACATGTTTGCAAGGTAGCCCCATTACCACCAGACAAAAAGCCCATAGTATCCGTATTCACTGGCAATGAGAATGAAATGTGCACATTGTTATATTAGCAGAACACTGCTTAAGGGTTGTTAATTCTACATGGACTTGTTACTACATTTGAAAGTTATCAAAACACTTAAGTTTAGAATACATAAATTCAGCAATTGCATTCTTCTCATATTTAGTAGTCTACTGACCTATTCAAAGCTTCCAAAGGCATCTCACCATACATCTGCCTGTAGTTACTGAACTCAACCTGCAGGAGTTTTGTTTGTTGTGATTGATTGGGGGGGAACAGCTGCGGGCAAGGTTCTGACAAATGGGTGTGTCTCGGGGGTGGCATGGAAACACCAAAGAAACACCCACATCAATCCACACCCCCAAGCCAAATCACGTTAGGTTTTTGTCATGGCCGCCATCATTTCTTGAGGAGCAAGTCAAAAAACAAGGCCAAATCAGCAGATACAGTTCCCCTTTAACCTTAAAAGCCTGGCAAAAACAAATCTCTGTGTCCCATCTTGCCCCCTTTTCCGTGTCTCACGCAGGGTTGGTATTCATGTCAGATCCCTCAGGTGGAAGACTCTCGCCTGGCAAGGAGGGCTGAGAAGGATGGCACGTCAATACACATGCCCTTTATTCCCACAGACTAGCTGATATTGAGTATGCCAGACAGATTTTCAGGAGTGCCGCAGAGTATTTCCTGGCACTTCAGGGTTTTATCATGACTAGCCTCAGACCAGATCACGCCACGATATTGTAATGCAAAGCCACAAAGAGATAGAAACAAAGGTGACCTCTGTCTGAACTGTTTAGTGATTGTTTTTTTTTTACATTGCTAGGTTATGTTGGCGTATTACCAGCCCTATGTTTTGATGATTGGAAAGGGAAAGGCATTGATGTCAAATGTAGGCTTTATCAGACACGGGATGATATGAGGTACTATAACTCTCTATGGCATGGTGTTGCCCTCAGGCAACAAACTACCCTTTTGGACCTCACACCACCCCTTTAATTTTTTTAAATATATATTTGTTTTTTATATAATATTGCCTGACATGTCTGTGTCCAAAGAAATGAGGGGCTGAAGTGGGTGTGGCCTTTTGTCTGGGGGTGGAGCAGTCCTTTCAGGACGCAAAGCTGCATGGGACACAGTGCCACCAATTAGTAAGATAAAATCTCTTTTTAACATGTTTAAATTGAAATAACTTCAAATTAATAAAAATATATGCATGAGTATGTTTGATTATTTAAAGACTTATTTTGTTTTTATTTATATACTAAAACTGTGTTTTTTGGTTCGTTGTCTCAGGGCATTATTGTGCAGTTTTGTTCTGGCAATATCATGCTAAAGTGTGGCGACGTGCTCGGATGCATAATTATGACCATAGTCGATTTATTTACTTTACTATCTACTGATACTTGCAGGAAATGGACACAATAACATTTTATGGGCAGAAGGAACAGGAAGAGTTGTACAACCCCCTGAGCTAGCAGATGTGGGAGCAAGTGTCAACGTTGTCCTCCGCCTGGCCCAGCCTATACCCAATCGAGAGAACTACAAGCTCTTCTTCGACAACTGGTTTACGAGTGTCCCTCTTGTGCTCACATTGGCTCAGCAGGGAATTCACTCCACTGGTACTGTCCGTGGCAACAGACTACCAGGCGTCAACTTGATGTGCGATGCTGAGCTAAAGAGAGTAGGACGTGGATCTTTTGAACAGAAGATGGCCATGGTTGGGGAAACCACGTTGTGAAGTGGTACGATAACCGCTCAGTGACCCTTCTGAGTGATTACACTGGAGCCCACCCAGGAGGAGGAGAAGAGGAGAAAAGGACCCGCTGCTCCAATTCCAGTCCCTGATGTGCTCCTGGATGCCACAGCCCACTGGATAATTATGGTTGAAAAGAAGGGAAATGCAAGGCACCAGGGTGCACAGGTACACCAAAAGCCAAGTGCTGTCCACCTCTTTCACATCCACCATCAACTGCTTCGTGAGGCTCCTCACAGAATAGGAAATCAGAGTGTGCTTTGTCAAAAAGAGAAACACTGATTCAAACAATAACCCACACAAACACACATTCAGATACACTGAAACACACACACATTCACACATATACCCGCACACACAGGCTAACCCCTCCACACACACACACACACACACACACACACACACACACACACACACACACACACACACACACACACACACACACACACAGTCATTTGGATGTTGGTTTATATGAAATGTGAGAAACTATTATACAGGAGGTGTTAGTTGTAATTAGTAGTAGTTTGTTTATTTGATTGTTTGGTGATTTGACTTTAAAGCTTCTAATTGTGATTGGTTGGAACCATTTGTGGTTCATGTTTGTCAAAAAAAACTTTTTCTAATGCATATATTGCTTGTTATCCTTACAGTATACCCAATATCTGATTGGGTGGGGAGGGGGGGTGCAGACTACAGTTACTGATGTTATTGGGAAACCCAGACTTAGTTTAACAACCACTGCCTTTCCATTGTGTAGACAGCCAGCCACTGAATCCACATGGGCCATTTTAGTCCTGCACTCAATAAAAACCCTTAACCTTCCTGGGCCACACAAAACCGCTGACAGTGTTTACCCCCAATTGTCAATTCCGTATGCCACAAGCAAGGAGAACAACTGTGGGACACAGAGTTGGATGTCAGCTTGCAACATTAATGGAACTTAGCAGCTTGTCTCGCTTTGTGTGTGTGTACAGAATGGTAGTGCTTGACACAATTCAATAACAAGTGAGTGTGTGATATTTTGTGTCTGCCTGTGTGTATGTTCATGCAAGTGTGTGTACCCACATGCATGTGAGTGTATTTATGTTTGCCAATGTTTAGGCTGAGCAGTGATGTGCTGTCAAGGTTGGCACCTGTATTGTAATGGAGAACAGTAGCGTGATGGACTGCAACAGGAGCAGCCAGCAGCGTTTCACCTTGGGACAAGGGTCACACTCCTCCCTCATAATCCATAAAGCCGACCATAATAGCTTTTGTCCCAGACGTAACCCTGCTCAAAGTCAAGTAGAACAATATGGCCGGGGTGGGCCCCTCGACATTGGACGTCTGCATAGGCATGACCTGGGAAATACACACACACACACACACACACACACACACACACACACACACACACACACACACACACACACACACACACACACACACACACACACACACACACACACACACAGTTTTTTAATTGTGTCAAACTCTGTCATTATGTTAGACATTTATATGACCATACTATAGGGAGCTTGTTGCACTTGATTCCAATTTAAAAAATAAACATCACAATTATGCAGAGAGGACAAAACATATATTCTATCCAAGGGAAAGAACCTATCCTCTGTAACTAAATACAAATTATAATTTGCGAAGAGCCTGAGACAGGAGCATTGGACCTCATAGGTTGCATTGTAACACTGATTCCACATCCATGCCTGCATCCTAGCTTGCCTACAACCAGCTTCACTTCATCTCTCCAACTGATTCCTCATAGTAATCTGATAAAATAACTGCATATAATGTCATTACTGGCTCCCCATTGATGCAGAAAGTCTTAAGAAGTTATCGGAAATCTGCAGTCACCTCATACCCACTGTCTATCTGCTTTTGCCGGCCATAGACAGAAGGCCATTATAAAGGGAGAGAGCAAGAGAGCTTCTGCCAAACTGTCCAGAGGCCTGGTGTTAAATGAGCTCAGTGGCCCCTGTGTTAGCTCTCCTCCTCATTCTCCCCCCATCCATCTGTATCTCTACAGACATCACTCCGCCAAGCACACACCCTCTGTCTGAAAATGGGGAACTGAGACACTCTTTTTGTCCTGAAATCATATTACATTGTTACTTTTTTCTGTCTGTCTGTCTGTCTGTCTGTCTGTCTGTCTGTCTGTTGGTCTTTGTCTGTGTGCTTGCTGTCCCAAAAGAATGGTCATCCGGAATAGAAGACTGACGGGAGGGAATAATTTTATTGTCGCTGGGTAATCCAATCAGACCCGGTTGCAATGTCGGACTAAAGATGCTATGAGTCTGGCTGTACTTCATCAAAGCACTGTTGTTTCCTGACGTTCCGACTTACCTTTGTTTTGGTAGTGGCCGAAAAGAGCAAAGCCCATGAATACTCAGTACCGTCATGTGGAAACCCTGAAGGACATTTCAATGTCAACAGAACTGGAAACCTGTAAAACAACATGTTCTTGGCTAGTGGGGACCTCCTCATTTATGATGTGTAGTAAACACCCTCAAAGTAATACCTTTCATCTATTAAAAGGACTATACACTGTACAGAAATATAAATGCAACATGTAAAGTTTCATGAATTGAAATAAAAGATCGCAGAAATGTTCCATATGCACAAAATTGTATTTTTCTCAAAGCTGAATAAACAGGATGATCATTACACAGGTTCACCTTGTGCTAGGGACAATGAAAGGTGCAGTTTTTTTCCCTCAACACAATTCCACACAAGTTTGAGGGGAGCGTGTGTCAGGGAAATTCTATAGGAAGAGAGAGACTGTAGATTCTTCCAACAACAGCTTTATTAGATTAGCAAAAATGAAGCAATCAACATCACCAAGAATGGTTCAGAGTTGAATGTTTAACAAACATAGCCAGGTCTCTGCTTTCATAGAGAAAATCCAACCCCTTTCTGTATATGTGGCAGTCAGCAGATGGTGTGTAAAAGGTAATTCGTTGTCTGTGCAAACTTAAGATCAGTCTAACTGCATTCACAACAACACATACTATAGTGTACTCCTTTTTGAAAGTTTCCATGCATGTGACTTTTTGTAGATAGTAAACCCACGGGATTTCACATGCTGCGGTTGCACCCACATGTCTCTTAGCTGTAAGCACAGTCTTATGACTAAGTCACACCAAGAAAAGTTTGTATAAGGTTAGAAACAACTTGAGCATATAACAAGAGACAATTCTTTAAGCAGTAAAACACAGGATTGTATGACTAATTATGTAATTTTCCACGACATGTGCAATTGTCATAATGAATGCTGGAAGGTCCACCAGAGCTGTTGCCAGATCATTTTAAGTTAATTTCTCTACCATAAGCCGCCTTCAATGTCATTTTAGAGAATTTGTCAATGCCAGCCCAGGACCAAGAGATCTGTCTTTTTTCCCTGCGGGATCGTCTGAGACCAGCCACCTGGACAGCTGATGATATTGTGGGTTTGCGCAACCAAAGAATTTCTGCACAAACTGTCAGAAACCATCTCAGGGAAGTTCATCTATGTGCCCGTCGTCCTCACTAGGGTCTTGATCTGACTGTGGTTCGGCGTTGTAATCGACTTTAGTGGACAAATTCTCACTTTCGATGGCCACTGACATGCTGGAGAAGTGTGCTCTTCACGGATGAATGCCCGTTTCAACTGTACTTTGCAGATGGTATAGGCAGGCATAAGCTACGGACAATGAACACAATTGCATTTTATCAATGGCAATTTGAATGCACAGAGATACCGTGAAGAGATCCCGAGGCCCATTGTCGTGCCATTCAGCTGCCGCCATCACCTCATGTTTCAGCATGATAATGCACGACCCCATATCGCAAGGATCTGTACACAATTCCTGAAAATTAGATGTCCCAGTTTTTCCATGGCCTGCATACTCACCAGACATGTCACCCATTGAGCTTGTTTGGGATTCTCTGGATTGACCTTGAAATGATTGGGATGCTCGGAATTAACTCTGAAGTGCCAGGATGGACTCTGCTGCACTGCTAAAATCTGTCTGGTCACGGTATCTCTGTGCATTTAAATTGCCCAGAACAAGCACACCTGATTCAACTTGTCAACTAATCATTAAGGGGCTACAACAAAAATGTCTGCTGTTGGGTGTATTGGAGGACTGGAGGTGGGAAACACGGGTTCATCAAAAGCTCTAATCCAAACCAATTTAAAGTTTAGAACTGTCTAGGTTTGTGAACTTTCCCCAGAGAATCACAGATGGCCTTTTCCCCCAGTCCTGTGGTCAGGCCTAACTACAGTGCATTCAAAAAGTATTCAGACCCCTTCCTCTTTTTCACATTATTTTTTTACGTCACAGACTTATTCTAAAATGTATTAACTACATTGTTTTCCTCATCAATCTACTGTACACACAATACCCCATAATAAGAAAGTAAATGTTTGCAATTACAATAAAGTATTCAGACCCTTTGCTAAGAGACTCAAAATTGAGCTCTGGTGCATCGTTTCCATTGATCATCCTTGAGATGTTTCTACAACGTGATTGTAGTCCACCTGTGGTAAACTCAATCGATAGGGCATGATATGGAAAGGCACACACCTGTCTATATTAGGTCCCACAGTTGACTGTGCATGTCAGAGCAAAAACCAAGCCATGAGGTTGAAGGAATTGTCAGTATAGCTCCGAGACAGGGTTGTGTTGAGGCACAGATCTGGGGAAGGGTACCAGAAAATATCTGCAGCATTGAAGGTCGCCAAGAACACAGTGGCCTCCATCATTCTTAAATGGAAGAAGTTTGGAACCACCAAGACTCTTCCTAGAGCTGGCCGCCTGGCCAAACTGAGCAATCGGGGGAGAAGGGCCTTGGTCAGGGAGGTGAACAAGAACCCGGTGGTCACTCTGACAGAGCTCCAGAGTTCCTCTGTTGAGATGGTTGTCCTAGAAGGTTCTCCCGTCCATGCAGCACTCCACAAATAAGTCCTTATGGTACAGTGGCCAGCTGAAAGCCATTCCTCAGCCTGCTTGGAGTTTGCCGAAAGGCACCTAAAGACTCTCAGACCATGAGAAACAAGATTCTCTGGTCTGATGAAACTGAGATTGAACTCTTTGGCCTGAATTCCAAGCATCACATCTGGAGGAAACCTGGCACCATCACTACGTTGAAGCATGGTGGTGGCAGCATCATTCTGTGGGGATGTTTTTTAGTGACTGGGAGACTAGTCAGGATAGTGGGAAAGATGAAAGGAGCAAAGTGCAGAGAGATCATTGATGAAAACCTCCTTAAGAGCACTCAGAACCTCAGACTGGGGAGAAGGTTCACCTTCCAACAGGACAACAACACCAAGCACAAAGCCAAGAAAAAGCAGGAGTGGCTTTGGGACAAGTTTCTGAATGTCTTTGTGTGGCCCAGCCAGGGCTCGGACTGGAACCCGATCAAACATCTCTGAAGAGACCTGAAAATAGCTGTGCAGCAACGCTCCCCATCCAACCTGACCGAGCTTGAGAGGATCTGCAGAGGAGAAAGGGAGAAACTCCTTAAATACAGGTGTGCCAAGCTTGTTTCGTCATACCATAAAATTGCTGACAATTTTCAGTAGTTTATTCTTTATAAACGTGCAAAAAAAATATAGAAACCTGTTTTTGCTTTGTCATTATGGGATATTTGGTGTAGATTGAGGATTTATTTGTATTTTTATCAATTTTAGAATAAGTCTGTAACGTAACAAAACGTGGAAAAAGTCTCTCAAAGATAGGGGTGAAAATGAATGGCACCCCTGTTTTCAATACGTCAACTTGCGAGAATAACACTGAGCACTTTTTCTCAGATGTTTTATGAGATTGGAGAATATGTTGGGCGAAATCTCTATGCCCAGATCCTTGATATCCTTCATCTGCGCTTTGCCATCTTCAATTCCAACCACAACATTTCAATGGGTGTTGATGTTTCAAAAAATGTTGATGTTGTGGTCAATTAACCATTTCTTTGTGGAATTTGTTGTGTGCTTGGGATTGTTGTCTTGCTGGAAGATCCACTTTTTGCCAAGTTTCATCCTCCTGGCAGAGGCAACCAGGTTTTTGGCTAAAATGTAAATTACAAGGGCCCCAGGACCAGTGGAAGCAATAATGCCCCATAATTTCAAATATCCACAACCATATTTTAGTTGGGTCGAGGAACTTATGGACTGGTGGAGACAGTTCAGGACTTTGTGTCTCATTGTACTGTATCTGTCCAGTTAAAAGTGAGGCTTGGCAATGTACAAGGGGGAGTAGTGATGGAGTTGTCCTTTTGTCTTTCTAAACCTGACTTAAAACAAACTTTATTGAATAAAAAGGAGGAGTTGGTTTGGGTTTGGGAAGTGGGTAAACAACTTTATAAAAAATAGAAAGTAGGAAAAACCTGCTCTTCGGGATACTGGGGAAGGGGTACTTTTTGATTGCGAGTGGTTGGATGAGGAGTTTGTTGTTGTAATAAGCTTTGTTTTCCTTTGTCCAACAGGAGCGGGCTGAAAGGATTACACACGTCTGGTCGTAATAAGAACAGGTAAGTGTTAAGTATGTTTTTAAAAGCAATGCATGTTTAGGAAGTCTATTCCTCTATATAATTTGTTAGGGGTTAAAACTGGGTTGGTTTGTTTCCATTTAAAATGACCTAAAAAATATCTTCATAGGAATGTAAAAAACATTTTTTTTAACTGATGTGAGCAAGTCAAATATCAACCTCTAAAATGTAAGATATCAGCGGAAGTAAAAGAGGATCAAATCTGGTTGAAGTACCTCAGAAATCCACTTAAAATGTTTGAAATAGAGGTTTAAAAGTGATAAAAGTAATCAATATTTAAGAAGCAAAGAGAGGGTGTGCTGGCTGGATAAAAATCTGTGTGGGTTTGTTCTTGGATAATGGTTTTTAGCGAGGGGTTCCCCACTGACCTGAGGGCAAACTTGTGTCCCAGAACAGCCATTCTGTTCTTAGTCCTGCCATCTGGTGGGTGTCATGGTTGTTGGTATACATGGGGAGTCTTGATTGCCAGGTTCTGTATGGTTTTTAGCCTTTTTCAGATGAGAACCTTCCACGTTATGCCAGGCAGGACAGGCATATTCGAACAGATTCGATCCTGTCAAATTTGTTAATAATTTGTGATGTAACTAAGGACAGTTTTACAACGTACCTGTATCTCTGAATGTACATATTTCTCAGTTATCAGGGTCACACCAAGATGTTGTGGAACTTATATAATTAAATATGAAACTTTGTGAGAAGATAAAATGTGATGTTAGTCTTCTAAATGAGAGAATTGTTATTCATATAAAGTCTTAACTAGTCAGTGAGCACAGACAATATGTCGGCATCATGGATTGCCCCAGAGAACATAAAACCCACTCGCGACAAAATTGACATTAGACCAAGCAGGCGGATGTCACGAATGGTTAAGAAATCTACAAAACTAAAGTTAAGAAAATGTAAGGACGGTAGTCCCCACGTTGAAATGGCTACCACTCTATAGACCAGTTACGTGCAGTTCCAGCTGAATACGTTACAAATGGTTTAAAGACTACAATACCAGAAAATGGTAAGATCCTCAAACTCTTGAGTGAAGAAGACTTCACAGGAACATTCAGTCTGCAGCTGTTTAAATACTGTTAGCCTAAAACTTGACCGAAGAAGAGCGAGAACAGTTTCCTCTCACCATTATAGATACCTTTAATGTTTCTATTCTAACCATCCGAGCCCTGAGAAACACTGGGTGGTACTTTGAAAGATCCATTCTAAAGAACATTTCCCTATCCAACAACCAATGGTACATCTGACATATCCATTATAACAGATATCAGCTACAACTACAAAGGATCTGGGGGACAAACCAGAGACTTCTGTCAAACTACTCTCAAACAGACGGACCGGCGATTTCAACAGAAAGACAACAAAGGCATACACATATTAAATACATACGTTGCAATTATTTTTCAAATGAGCGGCCATTCATGTGCAAAGTATTCATATTTCCATGAGCACAGTTATCAGTTGTATGAACGATAGTGAAGTCCTTTATCTTTTCTCCCGCTCTTTCTTACATTTCCCCCCCTTTCCATTTTGTGGAACAAACCGTCATATCGGCTTAGTCCATTAGGGACCTTTCATTGTATTGTGTTAGTAACCAATAACTGTACTGTGTGTGTGTGTGTGTGTGTGTGTGTGTGTTTATGTAATTCTGTGTGATTAGTTCATTAGTAAATAAATAATTAAGCCAATTTGTATATTGCTGATTCAACATTTATGCTAGGGTTCGTGTAGATTTCCAAGGACTTTGAGACATTCAGAATGAGACTGATAGAAGGCAACAATTAATTGAATGACTGAGATAAGATATTTCTGTCTTTAAGAGTTCATTCAGAAAAGGATAACTCGTTAAATAAACTTTTTCCATGGTGTCCCAAAATTGCTAAGGAGTTAATTGTTACAGGATTAATTTAATCATCATAATAATTAAACATAGTTAATCGATTCGCTAAAACAATCGTCATCGCATTAATGATAGCCAAGACACGACAATGCTGCGAATAAAATGTCTATTTCAGAAAAGAATAGCATGCTCTAACTTGACCTTATGTTAAGTCCTGATGTGGCTATGCCAAAAGCATGTGGGCTACACTAGTTTATTTAACAGGCAAGAATACAATTGAACAAAGCTGAATGTAATACAAATATTTTCACCAAATGATTTGAGGCAGTGTTGAGCGGTTAAAAACTAAATAGGTACCCCTATATGCTTAATTGAGTTATTAATGTAACTTTAGTTGTTCTACAAACATTGTGCTATGTTTTGATTTGTAATACATTGTAAGGATGCATGATGATACTAATGATGATTTTAAAAAGTCTTGAAAGGCATGACCTCTGCTTTGTTTTTTGTTTTTTTGCACAGGCTGCACACACTCCAATAGTCTCGTATTCACAATTTGACAAGCACTTGATAATGCCCCCAATTTCATGGTGGAATCCCTTTGTGGCCGTCATGCACCCTAAAAAAATCCATGCCTTTTGCATCCCGGAGTGCTGCTCTGTGCGCTGCGTCTGCTGCACATTCCGTAGCGCCTCACTCACATGGCTCTCCGGTACGTGACCGGGCCTTTCTCACAGGCTACAAGCGAAGATGAGTAAGCCCAATGAGCAGCAAAACACTAGCCTATGTCAATCGACTATCCCCCATAGTACAAAATTCAATCTATTCTATTCTGTGCGCGAAAATAAATATTCCTGTCACAACTTCCGCCGAAGTCGGCTCCTCTCCTTGCTCGGGCTGCGTTCGGCGGTCGATGTCACTGGCTTTCTAGCAATCGCCGCTCCATTTTTCATATTTCCATTTGTTTTGTCTTGTTCCCTGCACACCTGGTTTCATTCGCTAATCACACTGCATGTATTTAGTCCTCTGTTCCCCTCCATGTCTTTGTGTGTAATTGTTATTTGTTACGTGTTTTATGATGTGCCAGGCTGGTGTTTCCCGGGTACCGTTTGTCCACCCGTAGTATGTTTATTGTCATACTCCTTTTTTGCATCATTGTGACTTTGTCGCACTTTACACTTTCGCTTTTGGCTGAAGGTTTGTTTCTGCCTAATAAAGTGTGTGCCTGATCACATCTCTTTGCTCTCCTGCACCTGACTTCTACACCAGCACGCACACCCCTGACAATTCAAAACATATTCTGGGACAGTTGTGGGATGCGATAGATCACAAATTAATACAACCACTAGCATCAAAAAAACATTTCTTATGCAATGTGGCTGACGCCACAGATCAGAAAATATAGCTTAAAATGTCGATAGACTATTAGGCTATTTCTCAACATTATAAGTGCAGCAATGCACAAATGGTAGTAGGCTATAAGCGCAAAAGTTCCCTGAGTGGAAAACACCAATATCAAAAGTGACCGCAAATGCAATTATAATGAAGGTGCATTTTATTGGTGAAAATGTTTTTCCCCAAACTTGAAACTCAAGTGCTGCTAATATATGCCAGTTAGGTTGTACACACCTTGTAAAGTGGATTAATGTGCTTAATTTTAAAGGTTAGTTTGCCACTTTAGTTGTGATACAAACCTTATTGAAACATATGGGCTAGACTGTGTGACTATGATATGAAATAAATCCCTTTTTTTCTTACGCTGGGCATCATTCACAAGTGATAATACCGTTGAAGTCGGAAGTTTACATATACCTTAGCCAAATACATTTAAACTCAGTTTTTCACAATTCCTGACTTTTAATCCTAGTAAAAATTCCCTGTCTTAGGTCAGTTAGGATCACCACTTTCTTTTAAGAATGTGAAATGTCAGAATAATAGTAGAGAGAATGATTTATTTCAGCTTGGAAAATTCCCCAAAATTACATCATGGCTTTAGAAGCTTCTGATAGGCTAATTGACATGATTTGAGTCAATTGGAGGTGTACCTGTGGATGTATTTTAAGGCCTACCTTCAAACTCAGTGCCTCTTTGCTTGACATCATTGGAAAATCTAAAGAAATCATCCAAGACCTCAGAAAATTAATTATAGATCTCCACAAGTCTTCAAACAGTTTTCAAACACCTGAAGGTACCACGTTCATCTGTACAAACAATAGTATGCAAATATAAACAACATGGGACCACGTAGCCGTCATACCGCTCAGGAAGGTGACATGTTCGGTCTCCTATAGATGAAAGTACTTTGGTGCAAAAAGTGCAAATCAATCCCAGAACAACAGCAAAGGACCTTGTGAAGATGCTATAGGAAACAGGTACAAAGTATCTACATCCACAGTAAAACGAGTTCTATATCGACCTAACCTGAAAGGTCACTCAGCAAGGAAGAGTCCATTGCTCCAAAACTACCATAAAAAAGCCAGACTACGGTTTGCAACTGCACATGGGGACAAAGATTGTACTTTTTGGAGAACTGTCCTCAGGTTTGATGAAACAAAAATAGAACTGTTTGGCCATAATGACCATAGTTATGTTAGGAGGAAAAAGGGGGAGGCTTGTAAGCCCCGTGAAGCACGGGGGTGGCAGCATCATGTTGTGGGGGTGCTTTGCTACAGGAGGGACTAGTTCACTTCACAAAATTGATGGCATCATGAAGAAGCAAAATTATGTGGATATATTGAAGCAACATCGCAAGACATCAGTGCATGTATTTAGTCCTCTGTTCCCCTTGGTCGCAAATGGGTCTTCCAAATGGACAATGACCCCAAGCATACTTCCAAAGTGGTGGCAAAATGGCTTAAGAACCACAAAGTCAAGGAATTGGAGTGGCCATCACACAACCCTGACTTCAATGCTATAGAACATTTGTGGGCAGACCTAAAAAAGCGATTGTGAGCAAGGAGGCCTACAAACCTGACTTAGTTACACCAGCTCTGTCAGGAGGAATGGGCCAAAATTCACCCAACTTATTGTGTGAAGCTTGTGTAAGGCTACCCGAAACAACATTTGATCCAAGGTAAACCATTTAAAGGCAATGCTACCAAACACTAATTGAGTGTATGTAATCTTCTGACCCACTGGGGATGTGATGAAAGAAATAAAAGCTGAAATCGATCATTCTCTCTACTATTATTCTGACATTTCACATTCTTAAAATAAATTGGTGATCCGAACTGACCTAAGACAGGGAATGTTTACTAGTATTAAATGTCAGGAATTGTGAAAAACTGAGTTTAAATGTATTTGGCTAAGGTGTATGTAAACTTTCGACTTCAGCTGTGTGTGTGTGTGTGTGTGTGTATATATATATATATTATATATATATATATATATATATATATATATATATATATATATATATATATATATATATATATATTTGAATGCTTTCCGATGTGTGTGCGTGTCTATGTGTGAATGTGTGTGTGTGTGTGTGTGTTTCTTATATATATATATATACGTATATATAAATATATATATATATATATATACATACACACACACACATTCACACAAACATTCACACACACACACACACACACACACACACACACACACACACACACACACACACACATTGGAAAGCATTCAAATAAATGTAGATTTTCTGAGAAAAAAAAACGATACCAATTTACCAGTTATTTGAGTTGGCATATGAGGGAGAATGAGACAGAAAACAATAGAGAAGGTATATAATGAGGTAGCAAATGGAGATGCGAAATCAACGGGCATCAAAGGGATAGCTCCCTTCAATTTGAAGCTCCTTGAATAATGTGTACCGGGGGAAAAAATACTTGGAACAGTATAAGCTTGAAATACATTTATGTCACAAGGAGAGAGGGCATTTATTTTTCCGCTGACTCCACTGCCATGACAACAGCTGAATGAAAGGTTATCAACGATAATGATTAGTCTTGGGAAGCGATTTTGTATGCTTTCATTGCTTTGCATTTCTAAGGTTTTGTAATTACAGACTATTTACATTTATGCCCTGAGAATACCCAAAAAGACCGCCTTTATGACAGATTTGGTGTCTCACAATAACATTTTAAAGCAAATGAAACTCAGAGAGATGATTGGCGGGGATTATATAGATTGTTTTCTGTTGTTGGAGTTGTTGGATATTCCAAATCCATTTCAGCATAAAAATATATATTTCTTCCATTCACATAGTGTCAATCATCATCTGAAAGTTTGTGGACTGCGGATGGGAGATTGAGGGCGTAGCATTAAGTCTGGCAATGTATCTGGGTAGGCAATATCCAGTTTTGTATGCAAATGATCTATAATAATGCTCTTTTAAGTTCCAATCCTTCCTCTTAATATTAGCCCAGAGCTAGCAGGTTCAAGGCTGCAGACAGTTGCATGTGGGTGGCAGATTCGAGCTACGAGTCAGCGATAATATCACCTTACTCTCTCAATTAAACAGGTTACGCTTGTTTCCTTCCTCCCATCCTCTCTTCTCATTGACCAAATCGGAGCATTGGTTTCGAACAACTTCTTCAACATTGTGCCATTGTGCCATTGTGCCATGCTTCTCAGGCTTCAATCCCCTCTTAATTTTTCTTCCCTCACCATTTTTCCTATGCCTGTGATAGAATGAAATGTGCTTTTCATTTATATGAATGTGAAATGATATGTGCTTTATTGTCTATTTGTGCAGAGGTTGAGTTATGCCTAGGAAATCCTTTAGGGGGTGGACGGAGAATCCCAGTTCAGTCATTACAACTGACTTGAAGCTGAAGATTCTCCGTGTGAATCATTTCTGTAGTTCCCCTCTTTCAGGTAGAAATTCATATTTGGAATGTATTTGCTCATGTCAGAATGTTAGACGTTAATGTGTGTTAGTTACTGTTTAGCAAATGTGTTTGAGTAATGTCATTTGAATGCTTAGCACCACTCTGAATTAGCTATTAGCAGTTTGCTCATGAGTTCACAAGGTGTCGGGGTTATCAAAGGGTGACCCATGCAGCTCTGAGTGGAAGCCAATGTATGCTTGCTCCAGCTCCAGCGATGAGGCTCCGTACAGGTGGTGTGACACAAATAGGGGCAAATTGAGCTCCATACCGCATGGCCGTGCACTTCCCAAATTTTGTAACAATGCGGAGGGCTCCGTATAGCTATGCATTGACATGATTATTTGACGGTAGGTGGTACATACTGTATAAATGCAAACTCACTTCCTTGACAACTTCCTTGACAACAAACATGGAGAACTATGACGAAAGGCTATCAGATTAAGTCCACAAATAAAAAAACATATTTATGATACCTTGTGTAGGGATTTCAAAGACAGGAAAGTGAGTTTGAACACCTGGAAAGAGATCGGGGTGCTAAAGAGATCAATGGAATGCAGACAGTGGGGGGACGCTGGATTGGCGCACATCTAACAAAGTGCATATTTGTCAAATCCTTAATGATTGGTGTATTCTTACAGGCCCACAATGAGGTTACTAAAATCCCATTTGGATATATTTGGCTGTTTTCACTGCATAACATTTTAGAATTTGTTCCTTTTCAGGTTTAGAAAAAAAAGTGACTGGGTGCTAACTCCCATTCGTATAAGCTGGTAGCAGAGCTAGCATACAGAAATCGGTAATGGTAGTCAAAGTAGTTTTTAAGTGTAATGTAGTTGATTAATAAAGATGCGATAAACATGTATTGGGGTTGACATCCATACAAGCATTATATTCAGATTTTTACCTCAACATAGTGTGAAATACACATATAAACAATAGACTGAATGTAGGTGAATTTTGCTGGGGAGATTCAGGATGAAGATGCGGGTGGGAAAACTGTGCAGTCTTTTTACTTCATGCGATCTTGGCTGGGAAACAAACTCGAACATCTCAGAAGAGCTATAGGTATTTCCGTTTAGCCAGTTGCTTGTAATTAGCCTGATGGCTATAAGATAATCCCTATGAGACGTGCGGTGCAAATCAATTTATTAGATGCCTATGACAGCTCCCCCGAAGCTGTCAAGTATGAATGCTCTGAGGCTGCATTGCAATAAATGATGTTGGATTGACCATGCGGAGTCTTTGAGAGAGACGTGTGCACAGCTCGTGTGTGTGTGTGTGGTGCGCCCGCAGAGCAATAGAGAACTGTTGGGAAATGTGAATAAGATGAATCTTATCTAAAGCACTAAATACGAATTTATACAAGGTCATGTTTTTTGAGAATGAGTTTACATACTGTTGGAATGAGTAAGTATGTAATACATATGGAGACATGGTAAATGAGCATAAGTCATGGTGGTAGTAATAATAATAACAATAATAATCATAATTACTTGCAAAGTTAATTTCCTGAAGAAAATGTGGTGTGCATGCTAGCTTGTGAAGAATCAATTGATTGATAGAATAACCTGAACATGTGAAAGTTGGTTTGGTGTCTGCAACTTCCTTTGTTCAAAAATTATTGTTGTTGTGTTATTCTATGCTGATTTATACAGTTAAAAAAAAAAACTTAAATGAGGATTTCCTGAACCTGTGAAAGTTGGTTGGGTGTTTCCAGCTAGAACGGTTCAGGAGTTACTGTTGGTGAGTAATTTTATGCAAATGTGTGCAAATTTAGATAATTATAGTTGGTAAAAGTTTTTAAATCAAATGTAATTTGTCACATGTGCCGAATCCAACAGGTGTAGTAAACCTTAGTGTGAAATGCTTACTTACAAGCGCTTAACCAACAACGCAGTTAAGAAAAATATTTAAGAAAAAAATATATATATATAAATATATATATATATATATATATATATATATATATATGTATATATATATTAATAAACAACAATAATGAGGCTATATGCAGGGAGTAAATCAAATCAAACCAAATCAAATTTTATTTGTCACATACACATGGTTAGCAGATGTTAATGCGAGTGTAGCGAAATGCTTGTACTTCTAGTTCTGACAATGCAGTAATAACCAACGAGTAATCTAGCTAACAATTCCAAAACTACTACCTTATACACACAAGTGTAAAGGGATAAAGAATATGTACAAAAAAGATATGAATGAGTGAGGGTACAGAGCGGCATAGGCAAGATGCAGTAGATGGTATCGAGTACAGTATATATATATATATATGAGATGAGTATGCAAACAAAGTGGCATAGTTTAAAGTGGCTAGTGATACATGTATTACATAAAGATGCAGTAGATGATATAGAGTACAGTATATAAGTATACATATGAGAAATAATGTAGGGTATGTAAACATTATATTTTAAGTAGCATTGTTTAAAGTGGCTAGTGATATATTTTACATCAATTCCCATCAATTCCCATTGTTAAAGTGGCTGGAGTTGAGTCAGTGTGTTGGCAGCAGCCACTCAATGTTAGTGGTGGCTGTTTAACAGTCTGATGGCCTTGAGATAGAAGCTGTTTTTCAGTCTCTCGGTCCCAGCTTTGATGCACCTGTACTGACCTCGCCTTCTGGATGGTAGCGGGGTGAACAGGCAGTGGCTCGGGTGGTTGTTGTCCTTGATGATCTTTATGGCCTTCCTGTTACATCGGGTGGTGTAGGTGTCCTGGAGGGCAGGTAGTTTGCCCCCGGTGATGCGTTGTGCAGACCTCACTACCCTCTGGAAAGCCTTACGGTTGTGGGCGGAGCAGTTGCCGTACCAGGCGGTGATACAGCCCGACAGGATGCTCTCGATTGTGCATCTGTAGAAGTTTGTGAGTGCTTTTGGTGACAAGCCGAATTTCTTCAGCCTCCTGAGGTTGAAGAGGCGCTGCTGCGCCTTCTTCACGATGCTGTCTGTGTGGGTGGACCAATTCAGTTTGTCTGTGATGTGTACGCCGAGAAACTTAAAACCTACAACCCTCTCCACTACTGTTCCATCGATGTGGATAGGGGGGTGTTCCCTCTGCTGTTTCCTGAAGTCCACAATCATCTCCTTAGTTTTGTTGACGTTGAGTGTGAGGATATTTTCCTGACACCACACTCCGAGGGCCCTCACCTCCTCCCTGTAGGCCGTCTCGTCGTTGTTGGTAATCAAGCCTACCACTGTTGTGTCGTCCGCAAACTTGATGATTGAGTTGGAGGCGTGCGTGGCCACGCAGACGTGGGTGAACAGGGAGTACAGGAGAGGGCTCAGAACGCACCTTTGTGGGGCCCCAGTGTTGAGGATCAGCGGGGTGGAGATGTTGTTACCTACCCTCACCACCTGGGGGCGGCCCGTCAGGAAGTCCAGTACCCAGTTGCACAGGGCGGGGTCGAGACCCAGGGTCTCGAGCTTGATGACGAGTTTGGAGGGTACTATGGTGTTAAATGCTGAGCTGTAGTCGATGAACAGCATTCTCACATAGGTATTCCTCTTGTCCAGATTGGTTAGGGCAGTGTGCAGTGTGGTTGAGATTGCATCGTCTGTGGATCTATTTGGGCGGTAAGCAAATTGGAGTGGGTCTAGGGTGCCAGGTAGGGTGGAGGGGATATGGTCCTTGACTAGTCTCTCAAAGCACTTCATGATGACGGAAGTGAGTGCTACGGGGCGGTAGTCGTTTAGCTCAGTTACCTTAGCTTTCTTGGGAACAGGAACAATGGTGGCCCTCTTGAAGCATGTGGGAACAGCAGACTGGGATAGGGATCGATTGTCGATAGGGATCGATGTCCGTAAACACACCAGCCAGCTGGTCTGCGCATGCTCTGAAGGCGCGGCTGGGGATGCCGTCTGGGCCTGCAGCCTTGCGAGGGTTAACACGTTTAAATGTTTTACTCACCTCGGCTGCAGTGAAGGAGAGTCCGCATGTTTTGGTCCGTGACTGGGCTGGTTTTCTTTTTGTAATCCGTGATTGACTGTAGACCCTGCCACATACCTCTTGTGTCTGAGCCGTTGAATTGCGACTCTACTTTGTCTCTATACTGACGCTTAGCTTGTTTGATTGCCTTGCGGAGGGAATAGCTACACTGTTTGTATTCGGTCATGTTTCCGGTCATCTTGCCCTGATTAAAAGCAGAGGTTCGCGCTTTCAGTTCCACGTGAATGCTGCCATCAATCCACGGTTTCTGGTTTGGGAATGTTTTAATCGTTGCTATGGGAACGACATCTTCAACGCACGTTCTAATGAACTTGCTCACCGAATCAGTGTATTCGTCAATGTTGTTGTCTGACACAATACGAAACATATCCCAGCCCATGTGATACAAGCAGTCTTGGAGCGTGGAATCAGATTGGTCGGACCAGCATTGAACAGACCTCAGCGTGGGAGCTTCTTGTTTTAGCTTCTGTCTGTAGGTAGGGAGCAAAAAAATGGAGTCGTGGTCAGCTTTTCCAAAAGGAGTGCGGGGAAGGGCCTTATATGCATCGCGGAAGTTAGAATAGCAATGATCCAAGGTTTTACCAGCCCTGGTTGCGCAATCGATATGCTGTTACAATTTAAGGAGTCTTGTTTTCAGATTAGCCCCAGCTACAATGAATGCAGCCTCAGGCTGTGTGGATTCCAGTTTGCAAAGAGTCAAATAAAGTTTGTTCAGAGCCATCGATGTGTCTGCTTGGGGGGGAATATATACGGCTGTGATTATAATCGAAGATAATTCCCTTGGTAGATAATGCGGTCGACATTTGATTGTGAGGAATTCTAAATCAGGTGAACAGAAGGACTTGAGTTCCTGTATGTTGTTGTGACCACACCACGTCTCGTGAAGCATAAAGCATACGTCCCCGCCCCTCTTCTTACCAGAAAGATGTTTGTTTCTGTCGGCGCGATGCGTGGAGAAACCAGCTGGCTGCACCGACTCCGATAGCGTCTCTCGAGTGAGCCATGTTTCCGTGAAGCAAAGAACGTTACAGTCCCTGATGTCCCTCTGGAATGCTACCCTTGCTCGGATTTCATCAACCTTGTTGTCAAGAGACTGGACATTGGCGAGTAGTATGCTAGGGAGTGGCGCGCGATGTGTCTCCGGAGCCTGACCAGAAGGCCGCTTCGTTTGCCTCTTTTACGGCGTCGTTGTTTTGGGTCGCAGGCTGGGATCCATTCCGTTGTCCTGGGTGAAAGGCAGAACACAGGATCCGCTCCGGGAAAGTCATATTCTTGGTCGTACGGATGGTGAGTTGACGCTGCTCTTATATTCAGGTTAGGTTAGGTTAGGTTTCAAGAATTGGAAGTTATCATAGCCTGAACTTGTGAAAGTTGGTTTGGTGTTTCCGGCTTGAACATTTCAAGAGTTACTGTTGGTGAGTTATTTAATGCAAATGTATATAATTATATGTTTTTTTAGAATCTTAAAATAGTATGGCCTGTATATAGACTTTTTTTTAATTTGTATTGTGTTTACCCGTATGCTTGTTTATTCCATGTAACTCTGTGTTGTTGTTTGTGTCGCACTGCTTTGCTTTATCTTGGCCAGGTCGCAGTTGTAAATGAGAACTTGTTCTCAACTTGCCTACCTGGTTAAATAAAGGTGAAATAAAAAATAAATAAATAAAAGTTGAGGAAGTTTGCACATTTGGAAGTTGGTTTCATGCTATTAGCTTAAGTTGTTTAAGTGCTAGAGCGAGTGTAAGAAATCAAATAATAATAATATGAGTATGTAAGAAATCTGGAGTTGTGCATTGCTTTGCATCCACGCCGAATAACTTCATTTGTAAAGCACTTTTGAATACACGTAACAAAGTGCTTCACATCATAAAATAATCAAATAAAATTACTAACAATGAAACAAATACAAGAGGAAGGAGAATGAAAAAAAGACCATACAATGATACATTGAAGTCATGCATTAAAATAATCTTTATAAAAGTGTCTTCGGCAGGAAGCACTGAACCTCCTCTGCCAGACCATTCTAAAGTCTAGGGGCCCTAATAGAAAATGCCCGGTCTCTTTTGTTTTCAACCGACATTAGACGTTGGAATGGTCAACAGTGCCCTGCCAGAGGATGTCAGTTTGTGTCCTGCTTTGTAGGGAGATAATTCATAGAAGGATATGTGATGAATTGAAAAGGTTAAAAGGGTTTGTCATTTATTTCATTGAGTCAAGTTTGAATATTAAGAATACAATAGTACATAAGAATACATTAAGCTATGGTAATTGATAAATGCAGAATACTGGTTTATGTAATACTCTAATATGTAAGAGCTATGTCATTTAAAATAATCTATATGAGCTTCCCTGACATATTTTGTAACAATGTAAGAAGTTGATACAACTGACTAAGTTGAAGCTATTTCTTTCTCCATGTGAATCATTTCTATTTCCCCAATTTTAGGGATATAACACCTCAAACCACTACTAGGTCTAATTTCAAAGTCATACGTTGAATGAAAAAGCCTCACACATCGACGTTATCAATAAAGACACAAAAAATGTCATCATAAAGCCTTCATGTGGGCGTTTTCTTGTTTGTATAGTACTGGGGAATGACAACACAATATGAGGAAATAGTAGAAAGAGGATTTTGTAATATTCCCTTCGCAACAATGCTGCAGGAGTAACCAATTATGACACCTTACATGGAGTAGCATTTATATTATGGTTACTCTGTAACTTCTGTGGTAACTAGAGTAACAGTTATCAAAGTTGTGGTTCATGATATGGTAACAGCAGGCAAAGCACCAGAAACAATGGTTGCAATTCGTAAACTGGGCTTATGATCCCAGCTGTGTCAAACCCTGAATCCTCCCTGTGTAGACTACTCCTAAAATCAATCTTATGGTGGAAGTATTTTACATTTTCCCTCTGGTTGATTGTGTTTCTCGGGACTAGATGTGCTCTTACCTCTGCAGTCGCTCTCCCTATCTCGTGGCACGCCGTCGGCTGCCTGCTGCCTGAGAGGGGCGTGTGTTTGTGTGAGGGTGAATGATTGAAAGAGTGATGAGTGAGAGGTGGTTGTCAGTTGGCTCATAGCTTAATCTTTCTACACATGCCTTCTCTGTACTCCTGTCTCCCCTCAACCATGTCTTAAGCCTCCTACCTGGACCCCAGACACCGCTGCCGCAAATTATCCAGTGTTTACCATAAGGCTCTGACGCTGTCATAGTCCGCGTGGATCGAGTATCTTCGAACCAAGGCGAAACTGTGTCTGTCTTTGTCTTTCCCATTCAGCCTTGTGTTGCCTAGACAACCATGCCACAGTGCTCTCTGTCTTTACTCATTCTACAGTATTTGATCAGAGGTGTCCAATCAGATTGACCCACATGAGAAGTTGTTAAGCATTGAAATGCATCCTGACGCATGGAGACAATATTGGGGGGAAATTTCAATGTCAATTTATTTCGATTAAAATTGCATCCCTGCGAGACGTTGTGACATTTCAACGAGACACAGCCAAGGTTTGGTTGCATAAGGCCTCGTGGCTCGGTGCATTGTTCTACCACAGATGGTAGATAGAGTATATGCAAAAATCACTGCTCTACACGTGGTGTGTGAGCATGTTTTGTTTGGGGGTGAATGTAAAAGCATCAGGACCCTGGAGCGTCTTTCTTTTCCTGTAATGTGAGGCACCAATAGGATGTTGTAAAATGCTTAGGCCCCTTAGAGACACCCAGACAGAGGTGTTAATGAGTGTTGGCTGATGTATAAGTACATGAAATATTATCTGACTGGTTGCCAGCTGCCCTACTATCCTACTATCCTTTCATTACTTATTGCCAATTCAAGCTACTTTTGCGAATGGGTTTATCTTCAAGTCGAAGCACTAGCTATAGCTAACTGCCTTAGGATCCTTACAATCAAGCTAATTGTGTTGTTTAAGAAACAGTCGGTAACAGCTGTAAAATTAGGGTGAGATCATGTTACTTCCTTCTAGCTATTATTTAGATAGTTGTTACTAGCTGTCAATAGTGATTTACTTGGTGTGAATGTGCTAACTTTAGCTTTAAAGGAATTTTCCATTTAACTTGTCTGTAGTCAATTCACAAAAAAATATCTGAATATGCATTTCTCTTTTTTAGATACTCAACAGGCATATTTTGCATTTCTAATATGACATCGCATCAAAATTAATTTAGAAAAGTAATGATGAGACCCATATAATAATGTATGTAGATGGAGTGTGGCAACGTGTGCAAATTGTTCTAAAAAAAGGTTCAATTTTGGGTTCTGACAAGCCCGAGAATGAATTCACAATGGTATTCGAGGGGGCTATTACACCAAGGGGGTTTGATGCCAAAGCAGGTGGCTTGGGTGGCAATATCCACAGCTAAGACCCCTAGGGAGATTGATGGGCATTCTAGCTCTTTCTCCAAATACGCTGAGACAGCCAGACAATATTCCGTCAGGTATCGTTCAGAGAGCAAAAGCTTACAAGAAGAAAGGCGGTATTCTGTAGAATGCTGTAGCAAACACCTAATATAAATATAATTACGCATTGTGTTGTCCTTTTTGGGAGGGGATAATGAAATCCAGGTTTACATTACGAGGTGTAATTGATGTTATTTGGATGTTATGGGCTGTGTTTGAGAATACTTTTTTCAGATTAATAGAACACTGCAGGTAATAGTCATGAGATCCATTTTTAGCATTGAGAGAGATACCTTACATTTTTTAAGGATAATTTGCCAATGAATGTGCACATAACTTCACATATGCAAATGTATGTTTTTCTAGTGAAGCAATGACTTTGATTCGTTGATTCAATCAATCTTAGAATCTAGCAAAGACATACGTAGTAGTTAAAAGCAGAGACATTTGACCAAATCAAATAAGATATCTCATGCAAAAACTCTAGATGTAGCAGGGCAATTCTATGTATTGCTGCCATTCATTCCTCATCTGTCAACTTTTAGAAGTCTCTTGTCGGCAAACACTTTCTGTGACATTTCAAATCCTGAGAAGTAGGCAGAGGAGTAAAACATATTTTATTGGATTGCTCTCGGATTCTTGGTCAATAACCATACAGACCTCTCCTTATTACTCAGTGCTTTCAAAAAGTATTCATACCCCTTGACTTATTCCACGTTTTGTTGTTACAGCCTGAATTCAAAATTCTCAGCCATCTTAACACAATACCCCAAAATGACAAAGTAAATTTTTTAAAATGTATTCATTGACAATGAAACGCAGACATCTCATTTACAAGTATTCGCACTCCTGAGTCAGTACTTTGTAGAAGCAGCTTTGGCAGCGATTGCAACTTTGAGTCTTTCTGGGTAAGACTCAAAAAGCTTTTTACACTTGGATTGTGCAACATTTGCACATTCATCTTTAAAAAATTATTCAAGCTCTGTCAAATTGGTTGTTGATCATTGTTAAACAACCATTTTCAGTTCTTGTCATAGATTTAAGTCCAAACTGTAACTCAGGAACATTCACTGGAACATTGTTGGAACTAGAAACACAAGCATTTCGCTACACCCGCAATAACATCTGCATGTGACAAATACGATTTGATTTTGTCTTCTTGGTAAGCAACTCCAGCGTAGATTTGGCCTTGTGTTTTAGGTTATTGTCCTGCTGAAAGGTGAATTTATCTCCCAGTGTCTGGTGGAAAGCAGACTGAACCAGGTTTTCCTCTAGGATTTCGTTTTAATCCTGAAAAAAATCCCAGTCCTTAGCGATTACAAGCACACCCATAACATGATGCAGCCACCACTATACTTCTTAATATGGAATGGTACTCAGTGTTGTATTGTAATGTATTTTCCCCAACATAACACTTTGTATTCAAGACAAAAAGTTAATTGCTTTGTCACATTTTTTTGCTGTATTACTTTAATGCCTTGTTCCAAACGGGATGCATGTTTTGGAATATTTTTATTCTGTACAAGCTTCCTTCTTTTCACTGTGCCAATTAGGTTAGTATGTGGAGTACCTAGGATGTTGTTAATCCATCCTCAATTTTCCTCAGTCACCATTGGCCTCATTGTGAAATCCCTGTTTTCCTTCCTCTCCGGCAACTCAGTTAGGAAGGACGCCTGTATCTTTGTAGTGACTGGGTGTAGTGATACACCATCCAAAGTGTAATTAATAACTTCACCATGCTCAAAGGGATATTCAATGTCTGTTTTTTTTCAGCTACCAATGCGTGCCCTTCTTTGCAAGGCATTGTAAAATCTCCCTAGTCTTTGTAGTTGAAGCTGTGTTTGAAATTCACTGTTCGACTGAGGGACCACCTTATAGATAATTGCACAACAGGCGGTTGGTGGCATCTTATTAATTGGGGAGGATGGGCTCATGGTAATGGCTGGAGCGGAATCGTGGAATGGTATCAAATAAAGCAAACACATGGTTTTCATGTGTTTGATGCCATTCCATTAGCTCCGTTCCATCCATTATTATGGAATCATGTAGGTCTAATATACCATGGCTGTCAGCCAATCAGCATTCAGGGCTCAAACCACCCAGGTTATAATACAAGTTCATTTGTGGAATTTCTTTCCTTCTTAATGCGTTTGAGCCAATCGGTTGTGTTGTGACAAGGTAGGGGTGGTGTACAGAAGATAGCCCTATTTGGTAAAAGACCAATTCCATATTATGGCAAGAACAGCTCAAATAAGCAAAGAGAAACAGTCCATCATTACTTTTAAGACATGAAGGCCAGTCAATTTGGAAAATGTCAAGAACTTTAAAAGTTTCTTCAAGCGCAGTCGCAAAACTCTTCAAGCACTATGATGAAACTGGCTCTCTTGAGGACCACCACAGGAAAGGAAGACCCAGAGTTACCTCTGCTGCAGAGAATATATTCATTAGAGTTAACTGCACCTCAGATTGCAGCCCAAATAAAGCTTCAGGGAGTTCAAGTAACAGACACATCTCAACATCAACTGTTCACAGGATACTGTGTGAATCAGGCCTTCATAATTGAATTGCTGCCAAGAAACCACTACTAAAGGACACCAATATGAAGAAGAGACTTGCAGTGGACATTAGACCAGTGGAAATCTGACCTTCCGTCTGATCAGTCCAAATGAGAGATTTTTGTGGGAAGCAGAGTAGGTGAACGGATTATCTCCACATGTTTGGTTCCCACTGTGAAGCATGGAGGAGGTGTGATGGTGCTTTGATGGTGACACTGTCTGATTTATTTAGAATTCAAGGCACACTAAACCAGCATGTCTACCACAACATTCTGCTGTGATACGCCATCTCATCTAGCTTGCGCTTAGTGAGACTATCATTTGTTTTTCAACAGGACAATGAACCAAAAACCCACCTCGAGGCTGTGTAAGGGCTATTTGTCCAAGAAGGAGAGTGATGATGCTGTATCAGCTGACCTGGCCTCCACAATCGCCTGACCTCAACCCAAGTGAGATTGTTTGGGATGAGTTAGAACGCGAAGTGAAGAAAAAGCAGCCAACAAGTGCTCATCATATGTGGGAACTCTTTAAAGACTGTTGCAAAAGCATTCCTCATGAACCTGGTTGCGACAATGTCAAGAGTGTGAAAAGCTGTCACCAAGGCAAAGGGTGGCTGCTTTGAAGAACCTAAAATCTGAAATATATTTTGATTTGTTTAACACTTATTTTGGTTACTACATGATTCCATATGTGATATTCTGTTGTGTTGATGTCTTCTATTATTCTACAATATAGAAAATTGTAAACAATAAATAAATCCCTTGAATTAGTAGGTGTGTCCAAACCTTTGACTGGAGCTGTATGTAAACGTAATTCCACTTTGACATTATGGGGTTAGTGTGTGTTGGCCAGTGAAAAAACATCTCAATTTAATCCATTTTAAATTTGGGCTGTAATACAACAAAATGTGGAAAAAGTCAAGGGGTGTGTACTTTCCGAAGGCACTGTATGTGGTGTTATCAAGCCTTTCACCTAGTGATCTTACTATGTTAGAAAAGTAAACAAAGACATTCTACAAATGTCAGTCTCTCTTGCATGTGCTGCCAGGCAGGGTTTCTTTGAATTGCGTGTTGTGTTCTTTGTACTGAGAGTTGCATGTCCCTGCTTCTTGTTCTTTTCGGTACCATCTGGCACTCGACAGAAGCTACATTTCAGTCCCTTTCATCTGAACTAATCAGCAATCGGTTTTCCTCAGGTTTTATCCATTGTGAGGGTAGAGTTAATTGTGAATGAGTTGTCATTACTTTCTGTTGTCACAGTAATGGAAATTACCTTGTTGTTCCCATATTTCAGACAAAAGGAATCCATACATGTGGCATAGTCCAGATGTTGCAACTTCATTATGGTTTTCTGAAAATAACCTGCCACTCCAAGGATTTGCAAATATCACAGAGGTTGAAATACATTCTCTCTTTACTCTATTCCCATAATTCGTCCATTGGAAAAAATGTTTTTTAAACAAAGGTATTAAAGCACAACAATTTAACATCATGGCACAACAGCAAAGGCAAAGAGACATTATTAAATGTTGTCACAGAATTGTATTACAACAATTTAGCTATAACTATTCACTGTATTGATGTCCAATTGCGTATAGGAATGTTCACTGCATTTGACGTTAGAAATATGTAAAAAACGAAGGCCAATTCATTACGTTTTAAGTCTATGAAGAAAAATAGTGGTTGATGGACAGCGTTGCAATAATAGCCCTGGCAGCGAGTGAAGGCTGCTGCTGTGCTTGTGTTGAGCGCAGGTCTGACTCATCGACTCATATGAAAAGCCTAGGCCTCATGTTGTTTGCTGGTAGGGAGAGTATACATCAATGAAACCCCAGCAGACTAATGAGCAAGATATTGGATTTCCCCCAACTTCTCTTTCTAAGGGGCCTTTGAAGTTGATCGCTTTTGTTTTGTCAGTATCCACAAACCGCTCAGACCTTTCCTTCCCTTGACCTTCCCGACTATGTATGGCCAAGGCTCTAAATTAAAAATGTTCGACTTTAAAAAGTTATGTGCACAACATAAAATGTAGGAGCACCAGAATAAATATTTGAAGGGCAATTTTCAACCTCATTTTGATTATCTCCAGCACAATACCAGTGTGTACATACAGTTGAAGTTTGAAGTTTACATACACCTTATCCAAATACATTTAAACTCAGTATTTCACAATTTCTGACATTTAACCCTAGTAAACATTCCCTGTTTTAGGTCAGTTAGGATCACCACTTTATTTTAAGAATGTGAAATGTCAGAATAATAGTAGAGAGAATTATTTATTTCAGCTTTTACTTCTTTCATCACATTCCCAGTGGTCAAAAGTTTACATACACTCGTTAGTATTTGGTAGTATTGCTTTCAAATTGTTTATCTTGGATCAAACATTTCTGGTAGCCTTCCACAAGCTTCACACAATAAGTTGTGTAACTGAGTCAGGTTTGTGGGCCTCCTTGCTTGCACACGCTATTTCAGTTATGACCACACATTTTCTATATGATTGAGGTCAGGGCTTTGTGATGGCCACTCCAATTGCTTGACTTTGTTGTCTTTAAGCCATTTTGCCACAACTTTGGAAGTATGCTTGGGGTCATTGTCCATTTGGAAGACCCATTTGCGACCAAGCTTTAACTTAACACTGATGTCTTGAGATGTTACTTCAATATACCCACATAATTTTCCTGCCTCATGATGCCATCTATTTTGTGAAGTGCACCAGTCCCTCCTGCAGCGATGCACCCCCACAACATGATACTGCCACCCCCTTGCTTCACGGTTGGGATGGTGTTCTTCGGCTTGCAAGCCTCCCCCTTTTTTCTCCTAACATAACAATGGTCATCATGACCAAACAGTTCTATTTTTGTTTCGTCAGACCAGAGGACATTGTCCAAAAAGTACGATATTTGTCCCCATGTGCAGTTGTAAACCGTAGTCTGGCTTTTTTATGCCGGTTTTGGAGCAGTGGCTTCTTCCTTTCAGGTTATGTCGATATATGACTAATTTTAATGTGGATATAGATACTTTTGTACCTGTTTACTCCAGCATCTTCACAAGGTCCTTTGCTGTTGTTCTGGGATTGAAAAATGATGCAGAAAAATGTATCCATGCTTTTGTTACTTCTAGGTTAGACTACTACAAATCTCTACTTTCTGGCTACCCAGATAAAGCATTAAATAAACTTCAGTTAGTGCTAAATACAGCTGCTAGAATCCTGACTAGAACCATATCATATTACTCCAGTGCTAGCCTCCCTACACTGGCTTCCTGTCAAGGCAAGGGCTGATTTCAAGGTTTTGCTGCTAACCTACAAAGCATTACATGGGCTTGCTCCTACCTATCTCTCTGATTTGGTCCTGCCGTACATACCTACATGTACGCTACGGTCACAAGACGCAGGCCTCCTAATTGTCTCTAGAATTTCTAAGTAAACAGCTGGAGGCAGGGCTTTCTCCTATAGAGCTCAATTTTTATGGAGTGGTCTGCCTACCCACGTGAGAGACGCAAACTCGGTCTCAACCTTTAAGTCTTTACTGAAGACTCATCTCTTCAGTGGGTCATATGATTGAGTGTAGTCTGGCCCAGGAGTGTGAAGGTGAACGGAAAGGCTCTGGAGCAACGAACCGCCCTTGCTGTCTCTGCCTGGCCCTCTTTCCAATGGGATTCTCTGCCTCTAACCCTATTACAGGGGCTGAGTCACTAGCTTACTGGTGCTCTTTCATGCCATCCCTAGGAGGGGTGTGTCACTTGAGTGGGTTGAGTCACTGATGTGATCTTCCTGTCTGGGTTGGCGCCCCCACTTGGGTTGTGCCGTGGCGGAGATCTTTGTGGGCTACACTCGGCCTTGTCTCAGGATGGTAAGTTGGTGGTTGAAGATATCCCTCTAGTTGTGTGGGGGCTGTGCTTTGGCAAAGTGGGTGGGGTTATATCCTTCCTGTTTGGCTCTGTCCGGGGGTATCATCTGATGGGGCCACAGTGTCTCCTGACCCCTCCTGTCTCAGTCACCAGTATTTATGCTGCAGTAGTTTGTGGTTGTTCTGGCTGTTTCTGGTGGAGATTATAACAGAACATGGCCAAGATGTTCAAATGTTCATAAATGACCAGCATGGTCAAATAATAATAATCACAGGCAGAACAGTTGAAACTGGAGCAGCAGCACGGCAAGGTGGACTGGGGACAGCAAGGAGGCATCATGCCAGGTAGTCCTGAGGCATGATCCTAGGGCTCACGTCATCCGAGAGAGAGAAAGAAAGAGAGAAAGAGAGATTTAGAGAGAGCATACTTAAATTCACACAGGACACCAGATAAGACAGGAGAAGTACTCCAGATACAACAAACTGAACCTAGCCCCCCCGACACAAACTACTGCAGCATAAATACTGGTGACTGAGACAGGAGGGGTCAGGAGACACTGTGGCACAAGGTAGATGTCCTAACTGTCAAAACTATTGTTTGTTAACAAGACATGTGTGGAGTGGTTGAAAAATTAGTTTTAATGACTCTAACCTAAGCATATCTAAACTTCCGACTTCAACTGTATGTCTATATAACTGTGCATTTCTGCATTGTGTCGAAATTAATCAAGTTAAAAAGTTTGACTCGATGACATGTTTGAAAAATCCTTTTTTTTTTTTTTATCCGTTTTTCTAACTTTTAACCCTACCATGTGATGTCACAGAGATGCATTTTTGGGGACCTTTTCTTTTTAACCACAGACCGTAGAAACATGCAATTTTTTTAAAAGGGGTGGAATTGCACTTTAAAATTGTTCTAGATATAGTCTATATGAAATTATATGTAACTCTTTAGATACATTTGTTTATTATGAAAATGTAAAATGTTGTTACAAATACATGTAATTGAAAAAAAAAAATCTGGAATTTTAAGTTGTTACATTATGTAAAAGCATTATGTTCCTATTGAGATGCGTTACATTGAAAATTGTACACTGTCTCTTTAAAGCTGAAATATGTCACTTTTTGGATGACCCAACCAAATTCACATACAAATGTGAGTTAAAGATCTGTCATTCTCATTGAAAGCAAGTCTAAGAAGCTGTAGATCTGTTCTATGTGTGCTATTTCAATGCTTTTCATTCTTAAGTTTAGTTTTTGTCTTACTTTTCTAAAACGTAAAAAAAATATACAATATTTTGGTTAATGAACAGATATTTCACAGCGGTTTAGATGCTACAATAATTATCTACACTTTTGTCACATATCCTGAAATTAGGCAAAGTATTAAACTTTTAGCAACCAGGAAATGGTAGCGATTTGTGCATATTGCACATTTAAGAGCATCAAGTTTTTAATGACTACGTGCATAAGATCCGTCATTCATTCATTGCTATGATCATTTATCCCCTGAAGAAGCGATACCTTTTCCTTTCTGTGTCCTCAAATGTTTGGATATACTGGTAAATAGCTAGCTAATGAGGTAACAAACATGAGTGAACAAGGTGTAAAATACAGAAAAATTGTTAACAGCCCGCACAGAGTTTTCGAACAGCCCGCTACATGGTTTATGAATGTAAAATGTGGCCGCCAATCCTCGACAGGAAGAAAAAAACATAGTGCTGGTAATAAGGGTCAGATAATTTGAACTGTTTCCCAACAAATAATATTATGTTGTCAATGACTTACTGACATTGTAACTTTTCTTAACACTTACTTACTTAAGAGTGAGAGTGAAGTTCCTATTTTTGTTGCTTACATTGTAATTTCGTCATCAGTATGTCATGGCAATGTGAGGTAAATAAGGTTGCCTTTTCGTCATTTGCCAACTATTGTCAGCCTTTTAGGTATTTCGTAATGCAATGTTTATTTTTGCACTTGCAAACCAGTCCATCCATTCAGCCTAGGTACCACAGCTAGCTAGCCTACCTGTTATACTTTCTGTCAACTCCTGGTCTTCTCTGCAGTATCAACCATATCAAATCCCATTTAGCCATTGTGTATGGTGTGGTTCTATATAGTTATTAAATATCTCTGCCATTTTCTGGTTACTAAAATTCTAATAGTTTGCCTAATTTTAGTATGTGACAAAACAAGCAATCTAAAGTGTGGACATTCATTGTGCCATCAAAACCGCTGTGAAATATATTTTCAATAACCAAACATTTTGTATTTTCAGCTTTTTGAAGCTAGTGTACAAAACAGAAAGTAAGAGACACCAAAACTAAACTTGATAACAGAAAGCATATCAATAGCGCGCATCGAACAGATCTACCGCTTCTTAGACTTGCTTTCAATGGGAATGGCATATCTATAACTTACATTTCTTTGCGAATTTGGTCGGGTCGCCCAAAAAGTTATATATTACAGCTTTAAGCCTAACCCAGACAAAGGGTTTAAGGAGTTTAATAATTATACTGGGTTCTGGACTACATACTCCTTGACTGCAGCAAGCTATATTTTAAATCAAAATTAGGTCGACTGTGTCCTGGTTTGCAGGTGTTTCAAAAACTGATGGATGGACCACAAATATGCAACTATTGTGTGTAATTTCATCAAGCAATCAATCAAATTTATTTATAAATAAATCTTCTCCAAGATCGCATAGCAGTTCAGACGTCTTTTGTCCTCGTCTTGTCGTGTCCTGTGTATATATATATATTTACAACTTTTTTCACATACATTTTATTTTTATTTTCCATCAACTCATCTTCTAAACACCCTCCTGCAACCAGCCTCACCAATTTATATTTATAAAAAATTATTATTTACCTCAGATCTGTAATCCTCCAAGAAGCTAGCCAGAAACTCCAAGAAGCTAGCCAGAAACTAGCCAGAAGCTAGCCAGGAGCTAGCCCAGAAGCTAATCCAGAAGCTAATCAGAAGCTAGTTAGCTTCTTTACTGGCAAATCGTTAGTATTCAGCTAACCACGGTTTGTGGTCATCAGCTATCCTTTAGCTCGAAAATCTATCGCCAGTTTTGTACGGCGCAGCGCGGCTCGGAACAGAACATACCGGACCAATTTTTCTCTCCATGTCCCTGGATTTCAACTGCTCTCTGGACATTCATACCCGGATCTCACAGCTAGCTAGCTGCTATCCGTGTGACAGTCGGCTTTCGTCGATTCCGGAGCAAACATCGATTGTTCCGGTGCTAGCCAGCTCCGTCAATCACTCCTGAGTTCCATCATTCACTCCTGGGCTGCAGTCACCTATCCGGACCCGTTTCACTGCCTACGCGGAGCCCCACCGGGCCTTCACAACTGGACTGCCGACGTTATCTACCTGAAGGAGATCTGGCTGGCTCCTCTGTCGCGACGTTACCTGAACGCCCATCTGCGGCCCGCTAACCGTTAGCTGTCTTACCGGCTGCTATCTGAATAGACAATCGGACAATTGATTTATTTTTATTATTATTATGTTTTCTTCTCGGGCCTCTATAACTATATCTATTGTTCTTATTTTTGTTGTTGTTGTGTGATTTGGATTAATCCCCTCTACCTCACGGAACCCCACTAATCTACTGACCGAACGCAAGAGGTGGCTAACAACAGACTCCATCCTATGCTAGCTTGCTACCGGTTGGCTTGGCTAGCTGTCTAAATCGCCGTGACCCTCAACCAACCTCTCCACTCACTGGACCCTTTTGATCACTCGACTAAGCATGCCTCTCCTTAATGTCAATATGTCTTGTCCATTGCTGTTCTGGTTAGTGTTTATTGGCTTATTTCACTGTAGAGCCTCTAGTCCTGCTCACTATACCTTATCCAACCTATTAGTTCCACCACCCACACATGCAATGAGATCTCCTGGTTTCAATGATGTTTCTAGAGACAATATCTCTCTCTTCATCACTCAATACCTAGGTTTACCTCCACTGTATTCACATCCTACCTTACCTTTGTCTGTACATTATACCTTGATGCTATTTTATCGCCCCCAGAAACCTCCTTTTACTCTCTGTTCCAGACGTTCTAGACAACCAATTCTTATTGCTTTTAGTCGCACCCTTATTCTACTCCTCCTATGTTCCTCTGGCAATGTAGAGGTGAATCCAGGCCCTGCAGTGCCTAGCTCCACTCCTATTCCCCAGGCGCTCTCTTTTGACGACTTCTGTAACCGTAATAGCCTTGGTTTCATGCACGTTAACATTAGAAGCCTCCTCCCTAAGTTTGTTCTATTCACTGCTTTAGCACACTCTGCCAACCCGGATGTTCTAGCTGTGTCTGAATCCTGGCTTAGGAAGACCACCAAAAATTCAGACATTTTAATTCCAAACTACAACATTTTCAGACAAGATAGAACTGCCAAAGGGGGCGGTGTTGCAATCTACTGCAAAGATAGCCTGCAGAGTTCTGTCCTACTATCCAGGTCTGTACCCAAACAATTTGAACTTCTACTTTTAAAAATCCACCTCTCTAAAAACAAGTCTCTCACCGTTGCCGCCTGCTATAGACCACCCTCTGCCCCCAGCTGTGCTCTGGACACCATATGTGAACTGATTGCCCCCCATCTATCTTCAGAGCTCGTGCTGCTAGGCGACCTAAACTGGAACATGCTTAACACCCCAGCCATCCTACAATCTAAACTTGATGCCCTCAATCTCACACAAATTATCAATGAACCTACCAGGTACCTCCCCAAAGCCTTAAACATGGGCACCCTCATAGATATCATCCTAACCAACTTCCCCTCTAAATACACCTCTGCTGTCTTCAACCAAGATCTCAGCGATCACTGCCTCATTGCCTGCATCCGTAATGGGTCAGCGGTCAAACGACCTCCTCTCATCACTGTAAAACGCTCCCTGAAACACTTCAGCGAGCAGGCCTTTCTAATCGACCTGGCCGGGGTATCCTGGAAGGATATTGACCTCATCCCGTCAGTAGAGGATGCCTGGATATTTTTTAAAAATGCCTTCCTAACCATCTTAAATAAACATGCCCCATTCAAGAAATTTAGAACCAGGAACAGATATAGCCCTTGGTTCTCCCCAGACCTGACTGCCCTTAACCAACACAAAAACATCCTATGGCGTTCTGCATTAGCATCGAACAGCCCCCGTGATATGCAGCTGTTCAGGGAAGCTAGAAACCATTATACACAGGCAGTTAGAAAAGCCAAGGCTAGCTTTTTCAAGCAGAAATTTGCTTCTTGCAACACTAACTCAAAAAAGTTCTGGGACACTGTAAAGTCCATGGAGAATAAGAACACCTCCTCCCAGCTGCCCACTGCACTGAAGATAGGAAACACTGTCACCACTGATAAATCCACCATAATTGAAAATTTCAATAAGCATTTTTCTACTGCTGGCCATGCTTTCCACCTGGCTACTCCTACCCCTGTCAACAGCACTGCACCCCCAACAGCAACTCGCCCAAGCCTTCCCCATTTCTCCTTCTCCCAAATCCATTCAGCTGATGTTCTGAAAGAGCTGCAAAATCTGGACCCCTACAAATCAGCCGGGCTAGACAATCTGGACCCTTTCTTTCTAAAATTATCTGCCGAAATTGTTGCCACCCCTATTACTAGCCTGTTCAACCTCTCTTTCGTGTCGTCTGAGATTCCCAAAGATTGGAAAGCAGCTGCGGTCATCCCCCTCTTCAAAGGGGGGACACTCTTGACCCAAACTGCTACAGACCTATATCTATCCTACCATGCCTTTCTAAGGTCTTCGAAAGCCAAGTCAACAAACAGATTACCGACCATTTTGAATCTCACCATACCTTCTCTGCTATGCAATCTGGTTTCAGAGCTGGTCATGGGTGCACCTCAGCCACGCTCAAGGTCCTAAACAATATCTTAACCGCCATCGATAAGAAACATTACTGTGCAGCCGTATTCATTGATCTGGCCAAGGCTTTCGACTCTGTCAATCACCACATCCTCATCGGCAGACTCAACAGCCTTGGTTTCTCAAATGATTGCCTCGCCTGGTTCACCAATTACTTCTCTGATAGAGTTCAGTGTGTCAAATCGGAGGGTCTGTTGTCCGGACCTCTGGCAGTCTCTATGGGGGTGCCACAGGGTTCAATTCTTGGACCGACTCTCTTCTCTGTATACATCAATGAGGTCGCTCTTGCTGCTGGTGAGTCTCTGATCCACCTCTACGCAGACGACACCATTCTGTATACTTCCGGCCCTTCTTTGGACACTGTGTTAACAACCCTCCAGGCAAGCTTCAATGCCATACAACTCTCCTTCCGTGGCCTCCAATTGCTCTTAAATACAAGTAAAACTAAATGCATGCTCTTCAACCGATCGCTACCTGCACCTACCCGCCTGTCCAACATCACTACTCTGGACGGCTCTGACTTAGAATACGTGGACAACTACAAATACTTAGGTGTCTGGTTAGACTGTAAACTCTCCTTCCAGACCCATATCAAACATCTCCAATCCAAAGTTAAATCTAGAATTGGCTTCCTATTTCGCAACAAAGCATCCTTCACTCATGCTGCCAAACATACCCTTGTAAAACTGACCATCCTACCAATCCTCGACTTTGGCGATGTAATTTACAAAATAGCCTCCAATACCCTACTCAACAAATTGGATGCAGTCTATCACAGTGCAATCCGTTTTGTCACCAAAGCCCCATATACTACCCACCATTGCGACCTGTACGCTCTCGTTGGCTGGCCCTCGCTTCATACTCGTCGCCAAACCCACTGGCTCCATGTCATCTACAAGACCCTGCTAGGTAAAGTCCCCCCTTATCTCAGCTCGCTGGTCACCATAGCATCTCCCACCTGTAGCACACGCTCCAGCAGGTATATCTCTCTAGTCACCCCCTCTAGTCACCCCCAAAAATTCTTTCTTTGGCCGCCTCTCTTTCCAGTTCTCTGCTGCCAATGATTGGAACGAACTACAAAAATCTCTGAAACTGGAAACACTTATCTCCCTCACTAGCTTTAAGCACCAACTGTCAGAGCAGCTCACAGATTACTGCACCTGTACATAGCCCACCTATAATTTAGCCCTATCAACTACCTCTTTCCCAACTGTATTTAATTTATTTATTTATTTTGCTCCTTTGCACCCCATTATTTTTATTTCTACTTTGCACATTCTTCCATTGCAAAACTACCATTCCAGTGTTTTACTTGCTATATTGTATTTACCTTGCCACCAAGGCCTTTTTTGCCTTTACCTCCCTTCTCACCTCATTTGCTCACATTGTATATAGACTTGTTTATACTTTATTATTGACTGTATGTTTGTTTTACTCCATGTGTAACTCTGTGTTGTTGTATCTGTCGAACTGCTTTGCTTTATCTTGGCCAGGTCGCAATTGTAAATGAGAACTTGTTCTCAACTTGCCTACCTGGTTAAATAAAGGTAAAATAAATAAAAAATAATAATAATAATAAAGCCCTTTTTACATCAGCTGATGCCACAAAGTGCTATACATAAACCCAGTCTAAAACCCCAAACAGCAAGCAATACAGATGTAGAAGTACAATCAAAATCAAACAATGGGAATATATTAATTGCCATTGATACATGCGTGAAGTGAAACCCACCTCCTACAAGGTAGTGATTGTGCCCTTACTTAGATCTAAAGTAGCAGACAGTCTAAATCCAGATTAGTGACAATGTAGGACTACTAAAACCATTTGTAAAACAGAATTTTAGGTAGTCCAGCATGAAGGTGCAGTTTAGTTTACGATAAGGCATAGTCTGTGTTTGGGAAAACACCCCAATATCTATTACCATTACTTGCCAGAAGTAACTGTGTTGAAATTGAACTCATGTTTGATAACGATGTCTACTGTTGTGTACATTGTGCCCTTTCCCCCCTTTTCCCTTGTAGGCTATAGTGCTTCCAAATATGGCTGGAGGCGGTGGTCCTAATTACCTGCCTTTCATAGTCTCCCGGGTTGGCCCCACCAATCAGGCTGAGATGGTGAGTTTGCAACGTAGGTAACACAGAAATTGAATCAGAAATACTTTCGGGTAAGGAATGCATAGTCATTAAATTGTCTTACCGCCTTTAAGCTTTGGCAGACACAATAGAGCTGTCATGCAAGCCTCTGCATTGTCGGTCAAAGAAGCTACTTCCCTCGTTGGAGCTCAGATGCAAGGACCCCCCCCCCCCCCTCTCTCTCTCTCTCTCTGTTAAATTCTCAATTTGTTCAGTCCAAAGATATAAGGTGCATTGGGTGCATTGTAAGGTTCGTGTACCCTTTTATGGAAAGATGAAGACTCAGTTTGTCGTAAGCGATCAGAGTGTGTTGTTCAGCAAAGTTCCTCTCACTTGATTCTTCTGTTTGAGTAGTGCAAGTCAAAGTTGAGTAGGTTTCTCACAGCGATTGATCATTGAAACTGAAGATCTGATCTGAAGATCCGATTCTGTGAACCTGAGAAGTGTTCACAGAATGTTTAAAGGTGTCTTAAATAAGAAAAACAATCTCTAGGATGAAATACATAGTCTGTAGACTCCAAATATTGATAATGTCATAATTTGCAGAAAGTCAACCAGGATTAAGGGGCAGAGTAATTTGTGACTAGTACTTCAGTCTCCCTTGTTTAGCAGCTGTATGCGTGAGTCATGTCAGTAGTGGTTTTGTCGCAAAATTAAGACCGTTGCCGAAACAAAGATAGTTCTGCGGAGTAATTCAAGGAAGGCTTCACATCACACTCTAACTTGAGTATCTTACCTAGTCATTTAAATCTAGTTTCTGCTCTTTTTTGTAGCTTTGGCAACTGTGTGTGTGTGTGTGTGTGTGTGTGTGTGTGGGTGTGTGTGTGTGTTTTCTATACCTGTTTTCTCCACTCCCTGCTTTAGACACTCCCCATCCTTTCGCTGCAACCTTCCTAATTTAGTGTAACCTGCGTGCACAAGCCATGTGGAATTCCAGGTCTCTGGCAGCGTTTGAAACAACCGATCTGCTGTTAAGAATGCCGAGTTCATCTCAGCCTATGTTGCCCTTCAGTCCCATGACATTTTGGCCCTGACGGAGACACGGATCATTGCAGAGAACACTGCTACTCTAGCTGTTCTCTTCATCTGACTATGCTTTCTCTCATAGTCTGAGAGCATCTAGTTGTCACGGTGGTGGCACAGGGCTACTCATTTCTCTTTGAATATTGAAACAATGTTGAAAATGTCGGCGAGACAAACAGCAAGGTCTATACAAATCTCCGATGTTGAAAATGAAATGTTACTCTAAAAGAAATGAGAGATAATGTCTAGATGCTTTTTATAGTGGAGATCAAGTTTAAAAATTGCCTGGCTGGGTTGATGAAACAGTGGATTGTGCAATCAGATGGAATATAGTAAATAGGCATTTTAATGTTATAGATTTAGCCAGTGGAGTCAGTGTTTTTGTGTTTCTTATTCTCCGGTTAGTCTGTTATCCTGTGTTGGATAATTTCACCCTGTGTGTGTTTGGGTTGACCATGTTTTGTTCACCGGAGAATAAACTCTATATTGCTATCTGCTCTCTGCGCCTGATTCCACCCACCTTGATTAGACGTGACACTTGTGGAATAGACACTGGCTGGAATGTGGTTTTAACCAATCAGCATTCCGGATTAGAACCACGCATTTTATAGCAAACTATACAATATTTCCTAGAATTCCTTACATGAATGCAAGATGTTACTTTTGGTTTTGGTATGAGGTCTTCTCTCTTTTAGAGCAGTGTTGGGTAGCATATAGTTATTAATCATATGGTATTAAAGCTGTGACTGGTTTTTCCACTGTTGAGCCTCATCTATCAAGTGTAACCCCCACAAATCTGGCAAAATTCATTCATACGCTTCCAAAGCAAAGTATAAGAGAGCTGCGTACTTGGCTATGTTGCATGCAAATCATTGCAAATTAGCATAATTCTTCCCATTTTGACCATATGGATAATTTCTTATGGGAAAATATCAGCATCATAGAGAAGAGATTTATGGCTCTGCAGTTTTGCCCACACAGTACTGTATGCAGTTTGAATGCTTAACAATGACATCTGGGAAGATTGGGATATTAATTGGTCCAGTACTCCTTGTCAACACTCAGGGAAATATTACAATTATGCTGTGTTTTGAATGGGTTTATTCAGTAAAATTGGGTAACGATTTACTTTAACTGTACTGTACACTGAGTATACAAAACGTTAGGAACCCCTAATATTGAGCTGCACCACCTTCTGCCTTCAGAACAGCCTTAATTTGTCAGGGCATGAACTCTACAAGTTGACAAAAGTGTTCCACAGGGATGCTGGACCATGTTGACTCCAATGCGTCCTATAGTTGTGTCAAGTAGGCTGGGTGTGCTTTGGGTGATAGACCATTCTTGATACACACGGGAAACTAATAAGTGTGAAAAACCCAACAGTGTTGCAGTTCTTGACACACTCAAACCGGTGCACCTGGCACCTACTACTAGACCCTGTTCAATGGCACTGAATGGCACACATACAATCCACATCTCAATTGTCTCAAGGCCTCAATTGTCTCAAATCCTTCTTTAACCTGTCTCATCCCCTTCATCTACACTGATTTGAAGTGGATGTAACACGTGACATCAATAAGGGATCATAACTTTTACCTGGATTCACCTGGTCAGTCTGTCATAGAAAGAGCAGGTGTTCCTAATATTTTGGTCACTCAGTGTATATCAAAACGCCTATTACACATTTTTAAGCACATCAAAAACATTTCTTAGCTATTAATTATTATCTATAGATAATATGTCAGTGTTCCACAAATACAGAGAATGTTCAGGGACCAGTTCACATGGAAAATGCTGAACTGATGAAGTGGTAGTTTCTACAGTCAAGGGTCTGAGAGCCCATTTTATTTTATGAGTTCATTCAGTTTCTGCTGCTTCCTCTCCCTCAGACAGCTTGGCTGTAGTCTAACACCTCCTGCAGAGACTGTCTGGGGCTGACCTGCAAAACACTGACTCAGAAAACCCTAGTATGCCTGTAACCGTAACAGGGAGCCACACACACACATACACACACTACACACTATTTAAATTTCCCTTATAATAAAAACATTGTAGTATAATCCATTTGGTCAATTTTATTTGTAGATTCTATTAGTTGTAGAGTTATAGTAATTTAGAGAGTGGTCCAGCTACAGGTTCTTTTGTCAAAGTAGAAACTAAAAATAAAATAAAATAAAATATAAACCAGACAGTTGCACAGGTGAATTTAAAAGCACTAGTGCATGAACAATTGTAAAGGGTGATTTGCATTAATAAATAAGTATAAATATATTCTTGACAGGATATAAAAACAATCATTTGTTGATTGTATCGGACACAATATTGTGCCCTTATGTGTGCCTTTAAGCATGAATCAATCTTGTCTTCTCTTTATGCTCCGGGTCCACATTCAGCACAGTGCTTCGGGGCTTTGTGTGAGTAAGACCCACAAATAAATCGGTTGCACTGCACACAGTTTCATTGGCCTTGTTTCTTGTGCACCTGCCGCAGGTGTCACATAATCTCTCTGATGCGCTTACATGGCATGGTCTCTCTGAAGCGGTTGCATGAAAATGACCACCCCATACCTATCAGACCAAAATGACTCCACACCATGCTCTTTCCACTCTGTCCCATGTACTCTGTCCCTTTTCTGTGCGCATGAGCTACAGTATATATCTGATGTGCTGTGTCATGACTCTCTCTCCCTGGTGAGGATCAAAGGCGCCAGATCAGCTTGGCACAGGGCTGATAGATAGCCAGAACCTCCCCCCCCCTCCCACCAGAGAGGAAGCGGGGAGTTGAGACGGTTTTATGACTTAACGCCGGCTGTAAACTTTCTCTCTCTTGCCCTGCAGTATTGAACAAAGGAATGTGCTGTGTGTAAAGAGAGACTCTTTCCTAACAACTTAAACATCAAACAATGGACACTGAAACAATATTTCTAACATAAAGAATGTTGGGACTGATGACAGATAGTACATGGGAAATTAATGTCTATTTTGTCATGTTATTAAAAGTATCAGAAATACTTTATAAAGGGAACATTATATCATTAAATGCTTTCACTCGGTATATATCAGATTTACATCTAAATGTTGTAAAATGTACAGTATATGATTAAATATGAAACTATTTTTGAAAACATAGAAATATGATTTTAGTCTTCTAATTAGATTGTTTTTCATGTCTGTTGCACACTAATTAAGCCATGACCCCCACTGAGGTCAGAGTTCATGTCAACATGAAGGAACCACCTTTCAGGCTAGAGTGCTTAAAAGGACTCGCTAAGAATTTAAATACAGACCAAAGAAAACATGAGGACGTGGTCCACACATTGAAATGGTTAAACTACAAGAGCAGAAAATGGTAAGACCTCTGAAACTCTCGACGAGTGAAGAAGATGAAGACTAGACCAAAATATGCACCCATCCGCAGCTCTGCATGTAAAGTAGTCTAGGACAATTGATCAATGACAGGAGGGAATAACAGATCCCTCTCACCACCGGGTGATAAACCTCTGATGTATCCATACTAAGAACACTCCAGAACAAAAAATAACTAGAACTAAGGACATTGTGACCTCAGGTGGACAACCAGAGACTTGTATCAAACTACTTCCCATAGACGGACCGAGTGATTTCAACAGAGAGACGACAGAGAATGTTATCTATGTGTAAATATATGTTGCATTTCTAATCCAAATGAGCAGTTGTTAGGGTGCTAAATATTAATATTCATGGTGAGGGTAGTTTCCAAATGTCTCTCCCGCTCTTTGTCTTTCTCCACCCCCTTTCCATTGTGTAACAAGCCGTCATATCGTATTAGTCCACTAGGGACGTTTCATTGCATTATGTTCGTAATCAATAACCTATACCGTGTGTGTGTTTATGTATTTCTGTGTGATTATTTAGTTAATAAATAATTAAGACAATTTGTGTATCGCTGATTCATCCCTTAGGTTAGGGTTCGTGCCGATTACGAAGTCAACAACGTTCAGAATTATATTTCTCTCTTTGTTTACTGCTGTGCTATCATCAGATAATAGCTCCTTATGCTTTCTCCAAAAAGCCTTTTTGAAATCTGACATGTTGGCTGGATTCACAACGAGTGTAGCTTTAATTTGCTATCTTGCATGTGTGATTTAATGACAGTTTGAATTTTATAGTATTTTATTTGAATCTAGGGCTCTGCATTTGCCCTGGCAATTGGCCAAGTGGGACATTTGTGTCCCCCTATCCCAGAGAGGTTTTTAATTAATTAATCCCCGTCATTCGCAGGAGAAAGAGTCGGAGGTATCGAGGTCGAAGGTCCGGTGGCCTTATAAGGATCGGTCGCCGAGAGGGTAGTTATATATAATTATATCCTCCTGATTCCTGCTTTCAAGCAAAAACTAAAGCAGGAAGCACAGGTGACCTAGTTAATAAGAAATTGGTCAGATGAAGCAGATGCTAAAATACAGGACTGTTTTGCTAGCACAGACTGGAATATGTTCTGGGATTCTTGCGATGGCATTGAGGAGTACACCACATCAGTCACTGGCTTCATCAATAAGTGCATCGATGACGTCATCCCCACGTACATACCCCAACAAGAAGCCATGGATTACAGGCATCATCCACACTGAGCTAAAGGGTAGAGATGCCGCTTTCAAGGATTCAGCAAAACTAAGATGGAATCGTATTACACCGGTTCTAATACTCGTCAGATGTGGCAAGGCTTGTAAACTATTATAGTCCCTGTGCCCAAGCACACTAAGATAACCTGCCTAAATGACTAGCGACCCATAGCACTCATGTCTGTAGCCATGAAGTGCTTTGAAGGGCTGGTCATGGCTCACATCAACACTATTATCCCAGAAACCCTACACCCACTCCAATTTGCATACCACCCCAAAAGATCCACAGATGATGCAATCTCTATTGCATTCAACACTGCCCTTTCTCACCTGGGCAAAAAGAACACCTGCTATTCATTGACTACAGCTCAGCGTTCAACACCATAGTGCCCTCAAAGCTCATCCATAAGCTAAGGACTCTGGGACTAAACACCTCCCTAAGCAACTGGATCCTGGACTTCCTGACGGGCCGCTCCCAGGTGGTAAGGGTAGGAACAACACATCCGCCACGCTGATCCTCAACACGGTGGCCCCTCAGGCGTGCGTGCCCTCTCCCCTCCTGTACTCCCTGTTCACTCATGACTGCATGTCCAGGCACGACTCCAACATGATCATCAAGTTTGCCGATGACACAACAGTGGTAGACTTGATCATCAACAATGAGACCTGGCCGTGTGGTGCCAGGACAACAACCTCTCCCTCAACCTGATCAAGACAAAGGAGATGATTGTCGACTACAGGAAAGGGAGGACCGAGCACGCCTCCATTCTCATCAAGTGGACTGCAGTGGAGTAGGTTGAGAGCTTCAAGTTCCTTGGTGTCCACATCACCAACAAATGATCATGGTCCAAACACACTAAGACAGTCTTGAAGAGGGCACGACAAAGCCTATTCCCCCTCAGGAGACTGAAAAGATTTGACATGAGTCCTCAGATCCTCAAAAGTTTCTACAGCTGCACCATCGAGAGTATCTGGTTGCATCACTAACTGGTATTGCAACTGCTCGGCCTCCGACTGCAATGCACTACAGAGGGTAGTGCGTACAACCCAGTACATCACTGGGGCCAAGCTTCCTGCCATCCAATACCTCTATAACAGGAGGTGTCAGAGGAAGGCTCTAAAAATTGTGAAAGACTACAGCCAACCTAGTCAAGGACTGTTCTCTCTGCTACCGCATGGCAAGCGGTACCGGAGCGTCAAGTCTAGGTCCAAAAAGCCGGACAACTTTCTCATGGTTTCTAGAAGGAAATGCTGTAGGAATGCTCAACCTGTGTCGCTCATTCAGCCGACAGAAACTTTCAACCGGTTTTCCCCATTAAGCAGCAAGTCGGAGTCTGAGGCCGAGCCTTCTCTTGTCTCTACTCCTCCCGTTACGGGGTCTGAGATGCCGAAGCTTCCCACCATTAGCTCTGACAAAATGAAAACCCTAGTCATTGTTGACTCCATTACCCACAGTATTAGACTTAAAACTAATCATATAGCGATCATACACTGTTTACCAGGGGGCAGGGCTACCGACGTTAATGCTAATCTGAAGATGGTGCTGGCTAAATCTAAAACTGGCGAGTGTAGAGAGTATAGAGATATTGTTATCCACGTCGGCACCAAAGATGTTAGGATGAGGTCACCAAATGCAACATAGCTTCAGCATGTAAATCAGCTAGAAAGATGTGTCGTTATCGAGTAATTGTATCTGGCACCCTCCCAGTTAGAGGGAGTGATGAGCTCTACAGCAGAGTCTCACAACTCAATCGCTGGTTGAAAACTGTTTTCTGCCCCTCCCAAAAGATAGAATTTGTAGATAATTGGTCTTCTTTCTGGGACTCACCCACAAAAAGGACCAAGCCTGACCTGCTGAGGAGTGACGGACTCCATCCTAGCTGGAGGGGGTTCTCTCATCTTATCTACCAACATAGACAGGGCTCTAACTCCTCTAGCTCCACAATGAAATAGGGTGCAGGCCAGGCAGCAGGCTGTTAGCCAGCCTGCCAGCTTAGTGGAGTCTGACACTAGCACAGTCAGTGTAGTCAGCTCAGCTATCCCCATTGAGACCTTGTCTGTGCCTCAACCTGGGATGGGCAAAACATGGCGGTGTTCGCCTTAGCAATCTCACTAGGATAAGACCTCCTCCATTCCTGTCATTATTGAAAGAGATCGTATTACTTCACATCTCAAAATAGGGCTACTTAATGTTAGATCCCTTACTTCAAAGGCAATTATAGTCAATGAACTAATCACTGATCATAATCTAGATGTGATTGGCCTGACTGAAACATGGCTTAAGCCTGATGAATTTACAGTGTTAAATGAGGCCTCACCTCTTGGTTACAGTAGTGACCATATCCCCTGTGCATCCCGCAAAGGTGGAGGTGTTGCTAACATTTACAATAGCAAATTAGAATTTACAACAAGTACAAAAAATGACGTTTTCATCTTTTGAGCTTCTAGTCATGAAATCTATGCAGCCTCAATCATTTTTTATAGCTACTGTTTACAGGCCTCCTGGGCCATATACAGCGTTCCTCATTGGGTTCCCTGAATTCCTATCGGACCTTGTAGTCATAGCAGATAATATTCTAATTTTTGGTGACTTTAATATTCAAATGGAAAAGTCCACAGACCCACTCCAAAAGGCTTTCGGAGCCATCATCGACTCAGTGGGTTTTGTCCAACAAGTCTCTGGACCTACTCACTGTCACAGTCATACTCTGGACCTAGTTTTGTCCCATGGAATAAATGTTGTGGATCTTAATGTTTTTCCTCATAATCCTGGACTATCGGTCCACCATTTTATTACGTTTGCAATTGCAACAAATAATCTGCTCAGACCCCAACCAAGGAGCATCAAAAGTCGAGCTATAAATTCACAGAAAACACAAAGATTCCTTGATGCCCTTTCAGACTCCCTCTGTCTACCCAAGGAGGTCAGAGGACAAAAATCCATTAACCACTTAACTGAGGAACTCAATTTAACCTTGTGCAATACCCTAGATGCAGTTGCACCGAAGAACCCTTACTGCTGCTCGATCATCCTATTTTTCCAACTTAATTGAGGAAAATAAGAACAATCCAAAATGTATTTTTGCTACTGTCGCAAAGCTAACTAAAAAGCAGCATTCCCCAAGAGAGGATGGCTTTCACTTCATCAGTAATACATTCATTAACTTCTTTGGGTTGGTGCCCCCCCCCCTTGGGTTGTGCTAGGGTCAGTTTGTTATATCTGGAGTACTTCTCCTGTCTTATCCAGTGTCCTGTGTGAATTTAAGTATGCTCTCTCTAATTCTTTCTTTCTCTCTTTCTTTCTCTCTCTCGGAGTATCTGAGCCCTAGGACCATGCCTCAGGACTACCTGGCATGATGACTCCTTGCTGTCCCCAGTCTATCTGGCCGTGCTGCTTGCCCAGTTTCAACCGTTCTGCCTGTGATCATTATTATTTGACCATGCTGGTCTTTTATGAACATTTGAACATCTTGGCCATGTTCTGTTGTAATCTCTACCCGGCACAGCCAGAAGAGGACTGGCCACCCCTCATAGCCTGGTTCCTCTCTAGGTTTCTTCCTAGGTTTGGGCCTTTCTAGGGAGCTTTTCCTAGCCACCGTGCTTCTACACCTGCATTGCTTGCTGTTTGGGGTTTTAGGCTGGGTTTGTGAACAGCACTTTGAGATATCAGCTGATGTACGAAGGGCTATATAAATACATTTGATTTGATATTATCTATGCATAGTCACTTTAACTCTACGTACATGTACAAATTACCTCGACTAACTGGTTCCCTCGCACATTGTCTCTGTACCAGTGCCCCCTCTATATAGCCTCGCTATTGTTATTTTACTGCTGCTGTTCAAATATTTTACATTTATTTTCTATTTTTTTACTTATCCATTTTTTACTTAACACTTTTTTTCTTAAAATGTAAGCGTTTCACTGTACCTGTTGTATTCAGCGCACGTGACAAATACAATTTGATATGGATGAATGGGCGATAACAGTGCACCTTACTACCCAATTGAATTTAAGTTAGTCATAACAATGATAAGGAGGGTGAAGAGGTTGATTTAATTTAGAAAGACAATAGTGTAATGGTGTTTTGACTATTTATCAGCAGCAAATCATTTGAGCATATGCCTTGCGGGTTGATACCATTCTCTTTTACATGTTACTTTAAAGAAGCTATTATGGGACTCTTTTATGTTTTATTTACTTTAACTCTATCACATGTATTGCATGGGAAACAAACGTATGCTACATGTTGCAGTAGGCCTTTAGAATAATGTTAAATATGACATTGACTCTATCTTGTGAAGCAAACAATGCCAACCCACTGAATGAATGACAAATGGTTGGAATGGCCGATAATTGTGCAAGTTACTTCACAATTGGATTTAAATTAGGCCTAACTGAATGATGAGGCTAAAGAGGTTGATTTAATTTATAAGAACAATGGTGTAATGATGAGTTTGTGTTAAGCCTATTTGTCAGCGTTGGCGCTCATGTCAATAATTTAACCGCAGGATGATACCATTCTCTTTTACATTTTACTTTGTAAAAAGGGACTGTTTCATTTACTATAACTCTATTACTAATCACATGTATTGTAAGGGAAACAAAAACATACTGATGAAAGGTATAATACCGTATATGTGTTGCAGTAGGCCTTTAGAATAACGCAAAACATATGCCTGACTCTATCCAGGTTGATGAGTGGGAAACAAACATACACAGCCGGCCCATCGAAACTACACCTAAACTATACCGAAACTAATTTCACACATAATAAGAGTAAGCCTATAGACGAGATTAAATTGACAATCTGATGAGTGACAATATTAGGCCGACCAGTTTTCAAATTGTACATAAAGAAATGGGTGCATCGTGTAATTGACAGATGAGGAGAAAGGAGCATCACTTTTTTCAAATCCACCCCCAGTCACATACAGATAAAACATTTAGATTTTTTAATATACTTTACAAAAATATAAATGCATCATGAAACAATTTCAATTATTTTACTGAATTACAGTTCATGTAAGGAATTCAGTCAATTGAAATACATTAACTAGGCCCTAATCAATGGATTTCACGACTGGGCATGGGTGCAGCCATGGGTGGGAATTGGAGAGCATAAGCCCACCCACTGGGGAGCCAGGCCAGGCCAAGCCTCTAAGAATTTGTTTTTCCCCACAAAAGGGCTTTATTACTTACAGACAGAAATACTTGTGAGATAAGCTGGACATACTGCTAAATTCTCTAAAATGACGTTGGAGGCAGCTTTAGGTAGAAAAATTAACATTAAATTCTCTGGCGTACATTCCTGCAGTCAGCATGCCAATTGCACGCTCCCTCAAATCTGTGGCATTGTGTTGTGTGACAAAACTGCACATTTTAAAGTATAATTTTATTGTCCCTAGCACAAGGTGCACCTGTGTAATGATCATGCTGTTTAATCTGTTTCTTGATATGCCTGTCAAGTGGATGGATTATCTTGGCAAAGAAGAGAAGTGCACTAACAGGAATGTAAACAAATTTGTGCACACAACTTGAGAGAAATCATATTTTTTTGCCTATGGAAAATGTATGGGATTTTTCTTTCAGCTCATCATGCATCATGGGACCAACAATTTACATTTTGCGTTTATATTCTTGTTCAGAGTAGTACCAGAAAACCAAATTCTTCCGTTTGTATGACACAAACAGTATCTTTGTCAAATAACTCAGAATTCAAGAGGTTCAGCTCTATTTCCAAAAATACCTGTGCTGTTAATGCATTCAGCACATGACCACATGTAACATAACAAGCTTGAAAATAAAATGAATGTTGTTTTGTTCATCAATGGATGAATTGGCTTTAGAAACCACAGAAACTGATAATGGTGCATGTAACTTCAATGAACAGAATGATGATGAGGATGAAAAGGGTGATTGAATTTGATAGATCTGAATGATGAGGGTGAAGAGGATTGAGGGAGGTCTAATTATTTTATGATGAAAGGCTGGAAATGGTATATAATTTCCCCTGGGAGAGTTAAAGCTTTTTAAAATGGCGCCTGAGCAGAAGGCAGGCGTTTTACGTGCCCCACACGATTGTGTTTTTTTGTTTGTTCATCTGCATTGTTTGTAACTTATTTTTTTCTTATTTGTGTACATAATGTTGCTGCTACTGTCTCTTATGACCGAAAATAACTTCTAGACATAAGGACTGCGATTACCACAGACTAGCAGAATCCCTTTTTTTCTTTCACGACCCTGATGAGCCGGAGGACATACGGCTCCCTCACGGACAGGCCCCGACCCTAGTGATCTGCATGAAGAGGAGGCGGAGAAAGAGAGGCCAGAAGGAGGGCTACCTTCTGAGGAGAAGGAGGCGATCAAATAAACCCCCACTCCCATCCATTCTGCTTGCAAACATGCAATCTTTGGACAATAAAATGGACAAGTTATTGGGAAGATTTAACTACCAACGGGGCATTAAAACTGTAACATCTTATACTTCACAGAGTAGTGGCTGAACGATGACAATATCAACATACAGCTGGCTGGTTATACAATGTACCGGGAGGATAGAACAGCGGCATCTGGTAAGACAAGGGCGGCAGTCTTTGTATTTTTGTAAACAACAGCTGGTGCACGATATCTAAGGAAGTCTCGAGACATTGCTCGCCTGAGGTAGAGTTTCTCATGATGAGTTGCATACCACACTGGTTGCATCACTGCCTGGTATGGCAACTGCTCGACCTCTGACCGCAAGGCACTACAGAGGGTAGTGCGAATGGCCCAGGACATCACTGGGGCCAAGCTTCCTGCCATCCAGGACCCCTATGCAAGGCGGTGTCAGAGAAAGGCCCTGAAAATTGTCAAAGACTCCAGCCAACCTAGTCATGGACTGTTCTCTCTGCTACCACACGGCAAGCGTTACCGGAGCGCCAAGTCTATGTCCAAGAGGCTTCTAAACAGCTTCTACTACCAAGCCGTAAGAATCCTGAACATCTAGAATTTTCACATTGCCCCCCCATCCCTTCTCCACACCACTGCCACTCTCTGTTGTCATCTATGCATAGTCACCTTAATTATCTCTACCTGCATGTACATACTACCTCAACTACCCGTTTCACCCGCACATTGACTCTGTGCCTGCTCCCCCTGTATATATTGTTATTTTCTACTGCTCCTCTTTAATGACTTGTTACTTTTATCTCTTATTCTTATAATTTAAAAAAAATGGTTAGGGGCTCGTAAGTACATACAATAATGTATGTAGTTCACAATGGCAAGTCAAACCAAACGAATGGGCGCACTGACAACATTGCAAATGCTGCAGAATTTAGATGAGTTGGAGTCAGATAGAGGACCGGATATAGAGGTTGAAATCAACGTTGCTGATGAAGATTCTTCATCTGATTCTGATGTTGACTTTGAACCTCAACCTCCGATGCCTTAGCCTCGTCTAAGAAAAAAACAGAACAGAGCCAACTGAAATGGTGATCCCAACTGCCACGGTGTAACAGGAGTCTGGGAGGGATGGCACGGTTTGGTTTGAAAAGAGTCACGAGTTTTTGTGACATACAGATGTTGCAGCTGTCGTGACTATAATTAATGTGATGACTGCTATTTATCAAATAATTACCTACTACGTTTAAAACCTCTTTGGGATAGGGGGCAGCATTTTCACTTTTGGATCAATAGCGTGCCCGATTTCAACTTCCTGCTACGCATGCCAAGAATATAAGATATGCATATTATTAGTAGATTTGGATAGAAAACACTCTGATGTTTTTAAAACTGTTTGAAACTGTTTGAAACTGCAAAACCCATAGGACTAACCATTCAGAATTATTTATTTTTGAGGTCGCTGTCTGTTCAATGAATTCTCCTGGGGAAACAATAATGCAGTTCCTACAGCTGCCACAGGATGTCACCAGTCCTTGGAATTTGGTTGAGGTTATTCCTTTGTGCAATGAAGAAGTACGGCCATCTTGTAAAAGGGTAACGCTGTTGAGATTTGGGCAAGACTTGAAAAGTAGTGTTAGTTTTCTCTCGTCCTCTATTGAAAACAGATAGACCCGTCTTCTATTTGATTGATTATTAACGTTTAAAGAAAAAGTACTCCTCCTGTACGGGGTGAGTAATTGCTGTCTTGACATCTAAAAGCTATTTTCGGTCATAAGACACGATGGCAGAAACATTTCGTACAAAATGAGTTACAAACAACGCAAAACAAACATACACAGTAGCACAATTGGTTTCGGGATCGTAAAACGGCAGCTATCTCTTTTGGCGCCATACTTGTTACCACTTGTTACCCATTTGTCATTCATTCAGTGAGGAGAGAGAGACGCATTAGCACCTCCCCCAACAGAGACAGAACTCCAGATTATACCTCTCATCAGCACCTTCTCAGAAACAAACTCCTTCACTCCAGACTCAAAGCCGGATTCATCACACACAACATACATTCCCCCCACTTCAGGACTTCAGACATACATTATATCACAAAAGTGAGTACACCGTTCACATTTTTGTAAATATTTGAGTATATATTTTCATGTGACAACAATGAAGAAATTACACTTTGCTACAATGTAAAGTAGTGAGTGTACAGCTTGTATAACAGTGTAAATTTGCTGTCCCCTCAAAATAACTCAACACACAGCCATTAATGTCTAAACCACTGGAAACAAAAGTGAGTACACCCCTAAGTGAAAATGTCCAAATTTGGCCCAAAGTGTCAATATTTTGTGTGGCCACCATCATTTTCCAGTACTGCCTTAACCCTCTTGGGCAAGGAGTTCACCAGAGCTTCAGAGGTTGCCACTGGAGTCCTCTTCCACTCCTCCATGACGACATCACGGAGCTGGTGAAAGTTAGAGACCTTGCACTTCTCCACATTCCATTTGAGGATGCCCCACAGGTGCTCAAAAGAGTTTAGGTCTGGAGACATGCTTGGCCAGTCCATCACCTTTACCCTCAGCTTCTTTAGCAAGGCAGTGGTCATCTTGGAGGTGTGTTTGGGGTCGTTATCATGTTGGAATACTGCCCTGCGGCCCAGTTTCCGAAGGGAGGGGATCATGCTCTGCTTCAGTATGTCACAGTTCATGTTGGCATTCATGGTTCCCTCAAAGAACTGTAGCTCCCCAGTGCCGGCAGCACTCATGCAGCCCCAGGACACTCCCACCACCATGCTTGACTGTAGGCAAGACACACTTGTCTTTGTACTCCTCACTTGGTTGCCGCCACACACGCTTGACACCATCTGAACCAAATACGCTTATCTTGGTCTGATCAGACCACAGGACATGGTTCCAGTAATCCATGTCCTTAGTCTGCTTGTCTTCAGCAAACTGTTTGTGGGCTTTCATGTGCATCATCTTTAGAAAAGGCTTCCTTCTGGGACGACAGCCATGCAGACCAATTTGATGCAGTGTACGGCGTATGGTCTGAGCACTGACAGGCTGACCCCCCCACCCCTTCAACCTCTGCAGCAACGCTGGCAGCACTCATATGTCTATTTCCCAAAGTCAACTTCTGGATATGACGCTGAGCACGTGCACTAAACTTCTTTGGTCGACCATGGCGAGGCCTGTTCTGAGTGGAACCTGTCCAGTTAAACCGCTGTATGGTCTTGGCCACCGTGCTGCAGCTCAGTTTCAGGGTCTTGGCAATCTTCTTATAGCCCAGGCCATCTTTATGTAGAGCAACAATACATTTTTTCAGATCCTCAGAGAGTTCTTTGCCATGAGGTGCCATGTTGAACTTCCAGTAACCAGTCAGTATGAGGGAGTGTGAGAGCGATGACACTAAATTTAACACACCTGCTCCCAATTCACACCTGAGACCTTGTAACACTAATGAGTCACATGACACCGGAGAGGGAAAATGGCTAATTGGGCCCAATTTGGACATTTTCACTTAGGGGTGTACTCACTTTTGTTGCCAGCGGTTTAGACATTAATGGCTGGGTGTTGAGCTATTTTGAGGGGACAGCAAATTTACACTGTTATACAAGCCGTACACTCACTACTTTATATTGTAGCAAAGTGTCATTTCTTTTGTGTTGTCACATGAAAAGATATACTCAAATATTTACAAAAATGTGAGGGGTGTACTCACTTTTGTGATATACTGTATATCCGCCTACAACAGAAACCCCAAACTGAGGGGCCACTTAGTCTATGCCAAATTTTCCAACAAACCAGCTATTGAACAACAACACTGTAGACCACTCCCACATATTCAAAATCCACATGCACACACCTCCAGTCTTATCCAACAACTGATGATTTCAATGAGGAGACTCTCAGTTAGATAGCAAATGTTCAGTTTTTCCAAAAAGATTCTTTGTGTAGGAGAAATCGCTCCGTTTTGTTCATCACGTTTGGCTACCAAAAAAACCCGAAAATTCAGTCATCAAAACGCCAAACTTTTTTCCAAATTAACTCCATAATATCGACTGAAACATGGCAAACGTTGTTTAGAATCAATCCTCAAGGTGTTTTTCACATATCTCTTCGATGATATATCGTTCGTGGAAGTCTGGTTTCTCCTCTGAATCACATGGAAGAATATTTGCAGCTGGAGATTACGCACCAATTTCGACGCAGGACACCACCTGGTAAATGTGGTCTCTTATGGTCAATCTTCCAATGATATGCCTACAAATACGTCACAATGCTGCAAACACCTTGGGGAAAGAAAGTGTAGGCTCATTCCTTGCGCATTCACAGCCATATAAGGAGACAATGGAAAACAGCGCCTCAAAAATGTTGCTCACTTCCTGTTTGAAGTTTCATCTTGGTTTTGCCTGTAGCATCAGTTCTGTGGCACTCACAGATAATATCTTTGCAGTTTTGGAAAAGTCAGGGTGTTTTCTTTCCAAAGCTGTCAATTATATGCATAGTCGAGCATCTTTTCGTGACAAAATATCTTGTTTAAAACGGGAACGTTTTTCATCCAAAAATGAAATACTGCCCCTAGAGTTTCAACAGGTTAAGAGCACTACCATTGTCTATGCCATAATATGCATACTATGTCGCAACATTTATATAAGAGAAACCAGCCACACCATCTTGACACGCCTCAAACACCTTAAAATCCACCCCACAAATGTTCCCACTTGTCCGAATTTTCCTTGTTGTACTATAATTGTGACGACTTATCCCCACAAGGATGGTAAAACCAAACACACACACACACACACACACACACACACAGCCCTTGTGTGACCATGTAGGGTGGAGCAGTCTCAGAAATGGGGTTGTAATAAAGTATCTGCTTAAAAGGAAAAACAGGAGATTTGTTTGCCACCCCTTGAAATAACAAGTCTCTCTATTTCTCTCTCCTCCCCCTCCCCTCCCAGAGGACCTGAGCCATAGGACCATGCCTCAGGACTACCTGGCCTGACGACTCCTGGCTGTCCCCGTCCCCAGTCCCCCGGGTCGCGCTGCTGACCCGAGTTTCTGAGGTTATGCCTGCGGCTATGGAACCCTGGGATGTTCACCGGATGTCCCCTCAATCTCTCTCTCTCCACCTCTTCCTTTCTCTCTCTCTCTCTCACACTCTCTTTCTCTCTCACTCTCTACTGCAACTGCTGTCTCGACCTCTGAATGCTCGGCTATGAAAAGCCAACTGACATTTACTCCTGAGGCGCTGACCTGTTGCACCCTCTATATCCACTGTGACTATTATTTGACCCTGCTTGTCATCTATGAACGTTTGAACATCTCGAAGAACGATCTGGCCTTAATAACCATGTACTCTTATAATCTCCACCCGGCACAGCCAGAAGAGGACTGGCCACCCTCGGAGCCTGGTTCCTCTCTAGGTGTCTTCCTAGATTCTTTAATTTGTGGGGAGTTTTTCCTAGCCACCGTGCTTCTACATCTGCATTGCTTGCTCTTTGGGGCTTTTAGGCTGGGTTTCTGTATAAACACTTTGTGATAACTTCTGATATAGAAAGGGCTTTATAAATAAATGTTATTGAAATTTGATTCAACTGTCTTTGGCAACAGGGTCAAATGGTCAACTATCACGTGTATACTGCCATATGTTACATGTTTTGTGCCAGCCTTCTTAAGTCCAGTGTGTTGTTTTCCCTTGCTGCACATCTTGAGTTGAAAGAGATTGTTGTGTCACAGCATAAGGTGGAAGATCCCTACATGGAGTTTAAGAGGGTGATAACTAACACTGAGATAAAAAAAAGTCAACCACATCATTTCCTGTCACAAACTCCTGGTCCAAATTTCGACACCTCCTGCGCCTTCACCTGCTGATTTGGCCTGGTGTTTGCTAAGTTTTATTTTGATTTATTTTTAACTTGTTCGAAAGTGTTTGTTTCAAAACCTGCTACCAACTAGCTAGCAAGGTTGCAATGGAGTTTCCAGCGCTGTAGAAGCTGTGTTTATTAAGCTCCTGTCCAGGACAATATTGACACTCCGGAGTTAAAATGCAGCAAGTGTTTGCTTGCAAAGGATGCCAGGAATGAGGTAGTTATCCTTAGTAAGCAAGTTTCAATTCTGCACAAACTTATAGGGTAAATCACTTAATTATACACCTGTCAGCAATGGGTGTGGCTGAAATATAAGAATCCACTAATTTGAAGGGGTGTCCACATACTTTTGTATATACAGTGCCTTCAGAAAGTATTCACACACCTTGACTTTTTCCACATTTTGTTGTGTTACAGCCTGAAATTTAAATTGTGATTTTGTGTCACTGTCCTTCTGTACCCACACACATACAATTATCTGTAAGGTCCCTCAGTCAAGCAGTGAATTCCAACCACAAGATCAACCACAAAGACCAGGGAGGTTTTTGAATGGCTCACAAAAGATAGGTAGATAGGTAAAAATGAAAAAAAAAAAAGTTGAATATCCCTTTTAAGTATGTTGAAGTTATTATTCACACTTTGGATGGTGTATCAATACACCCAGTCACTACAAAGATACAGGAAACCTTCCTAACTCAGTTGTCGGAGAGGAATGAAAACACTCAGGGATTTCAACACAAGTAACCTTACACAACTATTCCAATAACATCATCGTAATAACGAGCCCACAATAACGGACCGAACATACATAAAACAATCTCGCACAAAAACCATGGGGAAAACAGAGGGTTAAATAATGAATAATGAATAATAACAAGATGACACATGCTGAAATGAGCCACTTACGATCCCCCACATGGTAGTGTCTTGTCATGCTTGCTAGCAATCTGGCCAACCATAATCACAACAGGCCACTTCTGCCCATGGAAGCGTGGACATCATTTCTGTGACATTGTCAGCCAAGCCATCTATGTAAATGCTACGAGTAAATAATTGTTGCAAACACACACACAATCTATTCACTTACTCCTGCAAATACAACAACCATCTGTGTTTGTTGGGCTGCATCTCTCGCCCTCTTTCTCAAAACAAATGTCTGTATGTCCATCTTCTATAAGTTAGAAAAACAATGTTAACTCAGCTATCCAGCTTTGATTTCTCAACAGATAGCAAGTTAATTTAGCTGAAGTTACCAAAGTACCAAACGTCATGTTATCCATGTAAGCCTTAAGTTAGCTAGTTAGCTTTATTTGCATTTTTAGACAGTAATTTATTAATTAATTAGTGATACTTTTCGGGTGGTGAACAGAGCGCCAGTACTTGGATTCAGTGTCCAGATAGCTAACTTAATCAATTACTCTCAAAACCAATTAATAAAATTAGCTAGTTAGCTAATGTTAGCAGCACTGCTAGCAATACTGGATCGTCTCTAAAGTTAGTTAGCTAGCTTAATGTTATCTGTCAGTGTAGCTTTTGAGTCAAGATGTTGAAATGTATGTTACTCGAATCTGGCTTACTGTGAGGTCAATAACACTGAATAGCAAGCATCACATCATGGGCTAACAAAATGTGCTAGCTATAGTAGTAGCAAGCTAACAAAGTTTACCTCCGGTTCTCCTTCTCCTTCTCTACCCTCTCTCCCTCAGAGAATGAACCGTCGCTGCGTGCCCAAATATATTTTCTTTAGATGAATCAAAAATGACTTTGGAAGATCACTTGAAGGTGAACGGAAAGGCTCTGGAGTAACGACCCGCCCTTGCTGTCTCTGCCTGGCCGGTTCCTCTCTCTCCACTGGGAATCTCTGCCTCTAACCCTATTACAGGGGCTGAGTCACTGGCTTACTGGTGCTCTTTCATGCCGTCCCTAGGAGGGGTGCGTCACTTGAGTGGGTTGAGTCACTGACGTGATCTTCCTGTCTGGGTTGGTGCCACCCCTTGGGTTGTGCCGTGGCGGAGATCTTTGTGGGCTATACTCGGCCTTGTCTCAGGATGGTAAGTTGGTGGTTGAAGATGTCCCTCTAGTGGTGTGCGGGCTGTGCTTTGGCAAAGTGGGTGGGGTTATATCCTTCCTGTTTGGCCCTGTCCGGGGGTATCATCGGATGGGGCCACAGTGTCTCCTGACCCCTCCTGTCTCAGTCACCAGTATTTATGCTGCAGTAGTTTGTGTCGGGGGGCTAGGTTCAGTTTGTTGTATCTGGAGTACTTCTCCTGTCTTATCTGGTGTCCTGTGTGAATTTAAGTATGCGCTCTCTAATTCTCTCTTTCTTTTTTTCTTTCTGTCTCTCTCTCGGGGGACGTGAGCCATAGGACCATGCCTCAGGACTACCTGGCATGATGACTCCTTGCTGTCCCCAGTCCACCTGGCCGTGCTGCTGCTCCAGTTTCAACTGTTCTGCCTGCGGCTATGGAATGCTGACCTGTTCACCGGACATGCTACCTGTCCCAGACCTGCTGTTTTCAACTCTCTAGAGACAGCAGGAGCGGTAGAGATACTCTTAATGGTCGGCTGTGAAAAGCCAACTGACATTTACTCCTGAGGTGCTGACTTGCTGCACCCTCCACAACTACTGTGATTATTATTATTTGACCATGCTGGTCATTTATAAACATTTGAACATCTTGGCCATGTTCTGTTATAATCTCCACCCGGCACAGCCAGAAGAGGACTGGCCTCCCCTCATAGCCTGGTTCCTATCTAGGTTTCTTCCTAGGTTTCGATGTAAGATCGGCTATATAAATAAATTTGATTTGATCACTTTCATAGCAGCCACATACAGCATCATCACTTTTCTCGTTGTATAATTCCTTCTCGCATCAACAAGCTCTCCACCGCTCACATTTTCCCTTCACTTGTGGACTTCAGTGCACAACACAACAGCTGTCTGTGACGAGGCAAGAGAAATTATGTCCAAGCTTACATAAAAAGCATTCCTCCCTCTTTTGGTTCAGGTTGTTGAGTAGGCTAAATTAGCTGCATTGGCCAGATAAGTAAGTTAAAGTACAACAAAATATAGATCTCTCTCTCTCTCTCTCTCTCTCTCTCTGGTAGTTCTCCTTAATTTTGGAAGAAATGTATTTGATCCAAACTGTTCAACTGCTGTCTTTCTCTCTCTTTGAGTCAACTACTCTGCACACTTTATGCACTGCAGTGCTAGCTAGCTGTAGCTTGTGCTTTCACTATTCAATTAATTCTCTGATCCTTTGATTGGATGGACAACATGTCAGTTCATGCTGCAAGAGCTCTGATAGGTTGGAGGACATCCTCCGTAAGTATTTATAATTTCTGTGAAAGTCTAAGGAAGGAGGTGAGAACCATGAGCCTTCTAAGTTTGTATTTCAGTCCATGTACCCTTGCAGAACAGAAAACAACTGTACTCTGGCTACACCATGGTGCTACCCTAGAGGGTGTTGTTGAGGCTACTGTAGACCATTGCAAAACAGTCTCTTATTGGGTGACATGTTTAGTATAGTTTTATTTAAAAAGGATTAAAAAAATGTTTTCACTCCCCTTCGCCCTCTGAGGAGTCTCCATTGTGACACTAACTGATAGCCATAAAGACACTACAGTAGAGACACACACACACACACACACACACAGACCCCCCTCCCCCCTCCCCCCACACACAAAAACACATACGTGCTGCAGATTCCCTGCAGGAAACCAACCAAGTCGACTCAACGTTTGAACATTTTAAGTCAAAGCTATGAAAGAGGCTCTCAGGTGGAAGGACTACTCAGAGCAGAATCCCTCCAGGAGACATTTAAAATGTAATTGAAAAATACAAAAAATGTAAGTGGACAGTCAATGACTGGTCTCTCTTACACCCGGCGGCAATTAGGCTACTCCTTTCACCAGAGACTGTCTCTCAGGCGCTCTGTAGAACTTGAACATGATTGAGAAGAGTGAGTGAAGAACCCCGATAAAGCACTCTCAAACAGTCTGTGCTAAATGCTGTATCCTGAACAAGTCATGCTTAGCAGAAGTCTTTGTGGTCTTCCATCCTCGTACTACACCAGGGGTTAAGAACAGATTTAACAGAGACAACTCCTAAGAGACAACTTTCTCCTTAGTAGGTCTGGAAAGAGCTTAACCATTGATTTCAGGCCAACATATTCCCATTAACTAATGCAATTTATGTTTGAGAATAAAAACCTAAATCAGATTACCACTTCATGGTTTAACACTAGAAGTGCCTGGCCTTTCAGCCTATAAGTACCCGCTAGAGCAGGTATTCCCAAATCTGGAAATACCCACAGGGGGTACGCCAAATAAAAATGTGATTCACATTTCTTTTAAATATATAAAAAATCTAACAAAATCTTAATTTTCAAACAGTCCATTCATATTTTCCAACGCGGCTATACATTTGGGTGAGTTTTTCTCTCTCGCCTGAGTGGCCTCGTTTCCCTGCCAAAAATAACATTGAACCATCTAGTGTTTAGCAAAATAACAACACAATGTCAAACACAGGTAGTCTGGTCAAAGTCTAGCCAAACGTAGCTGCTGCTCATTCCGTTTGCTCCTAAATTGATAAATGTTTAGAAAAAGTAAGCCCTGCAGCCATAGAGACCAGTTCTACTGGTAGTCATGCTACTTCCAGCAGTACTACACCTGCGCCTGTCAACAACACAAGTTGTTCTGCTTCCACATGCACATCCAATGCTAGCATCAGTAATTCTACATTTATTGTTAGCCCAGCTAGCATGGACACTGACAGTAGTGAATCTGATGCAGCCAAAGAGCTACTGCCCACTTACCCAGGAAAGCACCGAACAACAGACAGGGATGTTGGACCATCGAAGAGACATATGATGAGAACTACATTGATTTGGGGTTCACTTATATTGCGAGTAGTGCCTTTCCTCAACCACAGTGTCTTATATCTGCAAAAGTACTATATCACAACTCAATGAAACCTTCACTCATGCGCAGACATTGAGAAAAAAAATGCCAATTTGAAAAATAAGACATGGGAGTTTTTTGAGCGAGAATTAAGACGACTTTCGAGTAGTAAGACATGTATAAAAGCAACAGATGCCAGTAATAAGAAGGGTCTAGAAGCATCTTATATGGTGAGCTACCGAGTGGCTAGGACAGGCAAACCCCACACTATTGTGGAGGACTTTAATTATAATGCTGCTGCAGACATGGCTGGGACAATGCTGGGGGAAAAGGCCAAATAAACCTATACAGACAATGACTTCATCAAACAACACTGTTTCATGACGCATCAATGACATGGCAGGATATGTTTTGAAACATTGACTGCTTCGCATACAAGCCAGTGAATTCTATGCGTTACAGTTGGATGAGTCAACAGACCTGGCACTGCTCCTGGTATATGTCCATTACGTTTATGGGGAGACATCCTCTTCTGCAAACCACTGGAAACCAGGGCAACATGAGAGGATATTTTTAAAGAACTGGACAGCTTTGTGACATCAAATGGACTTTGGTGGTCAAGATGTGTTGGTATCTGTACTGATGGCGCAAAATGTTAAATGTGATATAGAGAAGCACCTGAGTGAGTTGGGCAATTACGCAGGTACTTTCCCGAAACGGATGACACAAACAACTGGATTTGTTATCCCTTTCATGCCCTGCCTCCAGTCCACTTACTGATATCTGAATTGCAACAAGCTGTTCTGTGAAAATTGAATTGAATCATAAGCCACTGCCAGATTTCTGGATTGGGCTGCTCTCAGAGTATCCTGCCTTGACAAATCGCACCAATGCGTGATAAGTAGTGCATAAAAGAGTGTAAAGGGTAAATTGCATGAAGAGATATTTGTGGAAATACTGATTATCTGTGTAAAAATCCAACTAGTTTTTTGTTTAGATAGAGTCAAGGATATGTCCTAGTGAAAAACGTAGTGCTAAAGTCTATTTTTGTTTCACTTACAATAAAAACATGTAATGGATTATCAACGAGGGGCTATGTTCATTCTCTGGAAAATAATGCACAACGCGGAAGGTGTGTTCCCCACATTATTTTCCAGAGAACGTATTTAGCCCCAAGTTGATTATCCCTTTCATACCATGGCTATCACTTAGAACATTTGCCACTAGAAATGTGTTCCTTTGCAAGTAGAAATGTGCTCATTTTCAAGTAGAAATGTGTTCAACATCCACTGAAGTAGCTAGCGAGTTTACTAGATAGCTACAGTCGTTACCATGGTAATCAAACAGACTTTCTAGTTTAGCTAACCAACCCATCAGTCCTAGCTTGCTTTTATGAAAACAGTACCAACACTGGTTTCAATTCGATTTTTGCTTTCAAAAGTAGTTCAAACAAATCTTGTAAAATAAGCTATAGCCAATTCATTCTACTGTGAAAATATACAGTGCGTTATAGGGAAAAATTACACGCTATAGAATGCCCGTCAAGCCAATCAGAAAGGAGTATTTAACAATGCCATGGTATAGTATAGTGTAAAATACAGTGTATTTTTTTCTATTTATTATGGATCCCCATTAGCTGCTGCCAAAAACTATGTTTGTAAATGTGATTAGTAATAGAGTTATTGTAACTAAGAGTCCAGTTTCAGCTTCTTTTGACAAAGTAGAAACACAAAAAGGTAATAATAATAGAACCAGCCAGGTGCACAGGTGAAATGACTTGCTGTATTCCTAAACAAAATCACCAATACATGAACAATTATAAAGAATGAATTGGTTTACATTAGTGTAAATATATCCATGACAAGATGTAAAAACAGTATCGTACACTGTATTTTGCCCTTAACCCCGTGCCTTTATGCATTAATGAATCACGTCTTCTCTTTATGGGGTCTGGTCCAAAAATCAAAGGCAGTAGCCATGGTAACTACTGTAGCTATTTTCTTATCAAATGAAATTGTACCAATCATATATTGGCATGGATCAGAGCTCACATAACCAATGACAAACAACAAAAACAGATGTTGACCTGGCTAATAATGCACATTTGGCCCTGGTTTGTGTAAACTCCCTCGAGGTTTCTAGAATGTGTCATCTCAAATGTGAACATAACACAATTTTAGCAAACAAATGAACAGATATGGAGTTGCATCATGTTAGCATTACCATACGGACCAGGACCTTCTGTTCCAAGAGAGACGTGCAGATTCAATCATCCATATCCAAAATAGACTGTTTTTGTCTGATGCGCTTATGAGCAGTGTTGTTTTAGTATGTTCATTTTACTCAAAACTCGGCTGAATTCACAAGTTCTGTTTACATATTTTAGATATTGCATGCATAATGAAGAGTGAAATCTAGTTCTGAACTTAAAGCAGTTACTTTTCTTTTCATAAAAATAAACAAGGACTCTAATATAATCTTTCCTTCTGCTATAGTAACTAGAGCAGCAACATCAATAGTATCTGCCCTACTTTATTGACTGCCCCAAGGGCAGCCACACCAATAGTATCTGCCCTTAGTAACCGCCCCAAAGGATGCAACATCAGGTTTTTCCTTAGTCCAGTTCTCAGCTGCAAACCTAACACCTTTTATGTAGCACATCAATTAATTAATTCAAGTCACTACAACAAACACTATCCAAGCCTCAAGTGCATATCTGGATATTGCTGAGATATGACATGGCCTAAATCTCAATGTTTGTACTATGTTATTATCATGTTCTTATAACATCCCAGAAGCAAATGCCTACTATGCCTGCTTTGACAACTCACTGAATCCCACAAACACCTCAGTGTTAGAACTCCCATACAAGGGAGATACAGGAAAATTGATTTAAATTCACCTGAAGGGGTTTAGAGTTGGTTTCAATCTCTTAAGGTACCTCTTCTTTTTATCCTGTAATCATTTGAACCTAAAAACCTAGAAAATCGCACATGAAATATGCCTTTTCTCCTCCACATTTTCAGCAGATGAGCAGGGTAAAGGACTTCATGTGCTTGCCACTGACATGATAACGAGCTCACATTGAAGGCACCTTTCTTCGATCAGCCTCTCTTATCAGCCATTACTGTGTACAGTGGGAGGGCAATCACTTCCCTTCAGCAGAGGGAAATGAAGGCGCTCTCACACATAATAGCAGCCTCTCATTTCTCTAATCGTAATATTAGGTTGGGTATACCACCACAGAGATCTGATTATGCAATAAGGGGGGGGGGGGGGGGGGGGTACGTTACGATTTAAGGTTGGCTAAAGCAATTTCCGAAGCAAATAATTGGAGATGGATTTCTTTTTATGGATCGGCAAAAGCCCTAAAGCTCAGACACACTGGTAAGATTGTCAAGGGTTTTGCAGTACTTTGCATCTCTCAACAAAGTGTTGGCAGTCAATCTCTTTTGTGTTCACACAGCAAAGACCTTGGAAATTGTCAGCTACTCAGCCTTGATAAAATACTCCAAACCAGAAGGTGCTAGTAGCGTTGTTTGGCAATGCATATCCGTGCGTATTGCTTATGGTTCCAAGCTATCTGCGCTTAATGTTGCTATTTTGTAGAAAGCCCTTGTTGATACTAGCCAGATGGCCACAGCTAGATAACTACATAGCGAAATGTTGAAGAAACAATTTAATTCACTCTCCATAATCCCATTCTGCAAGTGCCTAATAATCCAATACTGCCAGTGCCTACTCAGCCCATAGCCAAATGTTTAGCTAGCTAGCTACCATTAACATATTCGCTAGCTAACAAAGAATAGCTAGCTAGCTAAGTACACTGCACTAACTAGGCAGCTAACACAGGCAGCTGTTTCAAGGAAACTACCTAATCCATTGTGATTTAATTACAATATCAATAGTAGCAACAGTGGTTAGCTAGCTTGGAGGAAGTGTTTAATGTTGTGTGCATTGCGTCAGTGCACTTAGCTAGCTACCATTGCGTAGCCTACATTGCATATGAAGTGTGATACCCTCTTTTTTTGAAGGGGGGGCTCCCACATGTGAAGGGTTGTGCTCTTTGATTGGCTGTATGTCAGGTTGTTGGCCACTAACAAGTAGAATCTGTAGATTCATCATTACCAGGTCGGCAAGCGACAGATACCGCTTTTGTTCTAGCAAGAGGAACAGCCTCACACTGTGATAAGTACCTATCAACAGTCTAACAGCAGTGAGATTCTCAGTGTTTCATGAGTAAAACTCCAAACTAATTGACAGCATTTTTCAATCCACCTTGTCAGGGTCACAATGTAAGATGTTTTTTTTCTCTAAATCTGCTTCGTGTACACCTAGTGCGTGAATCCTTGAATCATGACTGGTATTGATATTAGATGCTTTTCAGATAAATACAGTACCTACCATTACATATACTGCATCAGTAAAATACTTTTAGACTATATGCACTTCCCCTTTTTAATGATGCCATATGCTATATGATTTCACTAGGGATATATCCTGTAGAATAACATAACTTAATGATGGGTCAAAAAATGAGTCATGAGACATGTTTCTTTAAAGGACCACCTCAGAAGAAGTTGCTGCACCTATTTCAAGTCATTCCTGTCCTAGAGCAGAAATTCTCATTTAGGTTCCACCTTGAACACTGACACAGCACAGCAAAAACCCTAGTGTTATAATTCTTGTGTTAATGATTTTGGAGTCCGGCTTTGAATTTTACAAGAGAAACACTATGAGTGTAAATGAACAATAGAGTCTGGTGTTCAATTCCGGTGTTGTTCAGCTCCGAGCAAGGTTAATTGGAACATCCGGGATATTTTGATAGGGACCTACTTTTGGATGCCATTTTTCCACCCTCACATTGAGAAAGTGGCAGCAGTGAGGGAATGGTGATTATTCTTACAATGAAATAGAGGCTACTCATGAGTTTATGATGAATTTGCATAGAAAGTAATATCACTGGGTCAAAAAGGGTCAATATCAGGGGATATCTTTATCTATAGATTTCTGGATATCTGCTTTAAAAAAATATATATATATAAGGTGTAGACATGCTCCACATATGCCTGTCCTTAATGTAATATATGGAGCTAGGATGTTCTCTGTAATGGGACAGTTTCTAAATGCATCCGATCCGGAGCTTAAAAATCTCCCTGCTATGTACACTTTAGTCATTTAGCAGACACTCTTATCCAGAGCGACTTACAGTAGTGAGTGCATACATTTTCATATATATTTTGTAGATATCTGGTATCAAATCAAATTTGATTTGTCACAGTCTCCGAATACGACAGGTGTAGTAGACCTTACCGAGAAATGCTTACTTACAAGCCCTTAACCAACTATGCAGTTTTAATAACATAGAGTTAAGAAAATATTTTTCTGAATTAACTTAAGTAAAAACATGTTTTATTTTTTTATTACAAGTAACAAGTAAAGTAATGGGTGAGATACATTCAAGACATGCACCTGATGCGCATTCACCCACTTACATATTTGTAGAATATTTTAACTCCGGAAGGAGTATGTGTCAACATGCTCACATATCTGTAGTCATTAATTGATCATTTATGTGTCCGTATATACACATTTTTTTTATTTCAATAGACATCCTTACATGATATGTAATATTCATCCTCGTGTGTTCTGACCGAAATGGGCTAAATCCGACTCATGACATGTCCAGCGGCCAAATTATTGGACCTGTTCAGGCATCGAAAATCATTGTGCATCTTCACATGAAGGTGACATAATGTATCTGAGCATACATTTGGACCATATTCAGTAGTAGGCTATACAAGACACGGAAAGGCAAACATTGTAATAGTTCATCCAAGTTGCTATTTCCAAAGCCATTTCTGTAAAGAAAAATGCAGCATAGCAAGTCCAGAGCTCCAATCACAACACGTGTTTTCTGTAAAGACGCAAACATAGGCCAATCTTTGAAAATGTAAAATTATAAAAGTTGCACACCCTCAATACCCCTGCCTGCCCTGTTTGTTGTAGACGGTGTAAGTGATGGATGCAGATTGGGTCTTCAGTGGCGGTCCCTCGCAGTCCAGACCCAATCGTCATGGTAGTGTTGGTCTGTGATCCACTCCAAAGTATTGATGTATAAATCATTAATAAAAGTTGTCGATATTACAAGAAATATTGTAATTTCACATAACCATTCCACAAGTAGGGTTGTGACGGTCTTAGAATTTGAGGTTACGGTAATTGGCCGGGCCAATGTGCACGGCGGTAGCGGTGAGTGGGTAAAATCAATGGGGAAGCTAAAATTAGTCATATTCCAACCAAATGTGTGATAATTGCGTTGTTTGCTCTATAACATGTTAGTTTATATGCTTTGCCACCATGATATATAGACCTAAGGTCGAGACAATAAGAAGACACAGTGGCAGAATACGTTCAACCACACCTGTGTTTCACCACAAAACCGGAGAGCCACACCTGACTGGTGAAGTCCACAAAGCATATTGCGTGTAACAAACAGATACATGGCATACAGCATGACCAAGTAAGTTAATGTTTCCGATATTTTCGGGCTACTAAACATTTTAGGATTTAGAACCACGGGGAGTTAGGCAACCGCAAGTCTCAAAGAAAACAGAAGCTGCTTCAACTATTACAGCACCATTTCAACTTGAACATTTCAACATTATCAAATCACCTACAGTATGCTTAACTTTATTTTCATGTAGATAAACTTAATCAAATAGCGGGAATGTTTACTAATGATTAAAAGCAAATGTTTTACTAACTTAGCCTGTCTGTTAAACTTTCTACCTCTCCTCTTTCCAACAGATGATGTGTGTGGGTGTAGGGAGCTATTGGCCATGGCACTTCAGTAAAAAACTTTGATTTGTGGACTTTCTTTTATACAATGCTAATTTTCATTGCTTCAGAGTAAATATATAACTCTGTCTTCTTTTACACAAAGGCTGGATGTGTCTGACTGTTGATTAATTATTCAACAGCAGTTGACTAGATTGTTCTGGCTCTGAGGCCTATAATGCGCTAATGCTGTGTCAAATGGACAATGTACCAATCCTCTCCAACCTGACATGGTAAAATTTGATACAGAATATTTCCTTAATTTATATACTAATCCACGCTGATTATGCCCGGTCCTGGCCAATATGCCCCAAATAACTTGCTCATTGTTGCCTATGAAAGGAAGTTTGGCTAGCGAGCAAGCATTTAACCAGGTAGCCTAAGACAACAAAAACTAAAAGCATGTACTGTATGTAGGAGGATGGCATTGCCATTTCTCTACAAGCAGGATGAGTTAACATGTTGTTTTCTACTTGCAAGCACACACATACACACAGAAATCAGTACCATGGACAGCCACATCATACTTCGCTTACTTTGATTGGACTAAATTGTTTTTGGCATCTTTTACTTGTCACATTTTAACAGTGCCTAATTCTAATAATAATTTAAAAAAAAACATATTCTAAAATGAATGTAGGCCTATTTAAACGGTTTTGGCAGTTATTTTATTTTCATGACGGTCTTTATCCATAACCGTCAGCTACACGCTTATTCAATTACCATCACAGCCCTAACCACAAGGTAGCTACTCTACCTGCTTCATTCATGATGAGAAAACTAACTTCAGTCGAGCATATGCATTGTATGTGCTGAGAAAATACTGTATACTATATAGAGCTACGGTCAGTAGGCTATTTGTCATCATATAGAGAAAATATGTCCACATAGCCCTATTTGTATGATATCCAAAAATGATTTGTGCATGAAATAAAAATATGTATTTAATATTTGTCAAGTTACTGAGCATGTGCTGAACACTCTAAATCCATCAGAAATCGGCCTTATATTCAGCATATCAAAATCTGGATATGGACCTCAAGCCGAGAGAAGCATATCTGGAATCAACATAGCTTCATATCTTGAATGTGCTGAGAAAATACATATGCGATGTATACAGTCAGTTTTTGTCAACATAAAGAGAGAGAATAGGATTTAAAATAGTTTAAGATATTAAATTAGTCCATATTTGTCCACAGGAAATGTCCATGTGTGATATACTGAGCAAATCACAATATCATACATGTCTAAGGGAGTGAACATATTTATAATAAGGGTTATATGGAGAAAATCTGGCCTCTCTGAAATTAAAATGGATGGCCCTCCCTTCAAATCAAATCACATTTTATTAGTCACAATACAACAGGTATACAAAACCTTACAGTGAAATGATTACTTACAAGACACTAACCAACAATGCAATTCAAAAAAATATGAATAAGATTAACAAATAAATGTAACAAGTAGTTAAAGAGCAGCAGTAAAATAACAATAGTGAGTCTATATACAGGGGGTACCGGTACAGAGTCTATGTGTCCAACCGGCCCCAACCGGTTAGTCAACGTATTTGAGCAGATAGTCTTCCTGGGGTCCACACAAAACATGAAACATAATACATGATGACATACGTAATACAGAACATCAATATTCTGTACAAGAACAGCTCAAATACAGAACAACAGTTGGTCGGAAGTTTACATACACTTAGGTTGGAGTCATTTAAACTAATTTTTCAACCACTCCACAAATTTCTTGTTAACAAACTATAGTTTTGGCAAGTCGGTTAGGACATCTACTTTGTGCATGACACAAGTCATTTTTCCATCAATTGTTTACAGACAGATTATTTCACTTACAACTCACTGTATCACAATTCCAGTGGATCAGAAGTTTACATACAAACACTAAGTTGACTGTGCCTTGAAACAGCTAGGAAAATTCAAGAAAATGATATCATGGCTTTAGAAGCTTCTGATCATTTACATCATTTGAGTCAATTGGAGGTGTAGCTGTGGATGTATTTCAAGGCCTACCTTCAAACTCAGTGCCTCTTTGCTTGATATCATGGGAAAATCAAAAGAAATCAGCCAAGACCTACAAAAATTGTAGACCACAAGTCTGGGAGCAATTTCCAAATGACTGAAGGTACTACGTTCATCTGTACAAGCAATAATACGCAAGTATTAACACCATGGAACCACACAGCCGTCATACCGCTCAGGAAGGAGACGTGTTCTGTCTCCTAGAGATTAACGTACTTTGGTGCGAAAAGTGCAAATCAATCCCAGAACATCAGCAAAAGACCTTTTGAAGATGCTAGAGGAGGCAGGTACAAAAGTATCTATATCCACAGTAAAACGAGTCCTATATCGACATAACCTGAAAGGCCGCTCAGCAAGGAAGAAGCCACTGCTCCAAAACCGCCATAAAAAAGCCAGTCTACCGTTTGCAACAGCACATGGGGACAAAGATTGTACTTTTTGGAGAAATGTCCTCTGGTCTGATGAAACAAAAATAGAACTGTTTGGCTATAATGACCATCGTTATGTTTGGAGGATAAAGGGGGAGGCTTGCAAGCCGAAGAAAACGATCCCAACTGTGAAGCACGGGTGTGGCAGCATCATGTTGTGGGGGTGCGTTGCTGCAGGAGGGACTGGTGCACTTCACAAAATAGATGGCATCATGATTCACCCAACTTATTGTGGGAAGCTTGTGGAAGGCAATCCGAATGGTTTGACCCAAGTTTTACAGGCATTGTTAAAAAATACTAATTGAGTGTATGTAAACTTCTGACCCACTGGGAATGAGATGAAAGAAACAAAAGCTGAAATAAATCGTTCTCTCTAGTAGTTTTCTGACATTTCACATTCTTAAAATAAAGTGGTGATCCTAACTGACCTAAGGCAGGGAATGTTTACTAGGATTAAATGTCAGGAATTGTGAAAATCTGGGTTTGAATGTATTTGGCTAAGGTGTATGTAAACTTCCGACTTCAATTGTAGGTAGAGTTATTAAAGAGACTATGCATAGACAATAATAGAGAGTACCAGCGGTGTACAAATAGTCTGGGTAGCCATATAATTAGATGTTCAGGAGTCTTATGGCTTGGGGGTAGAAGCTGTTTAGAAGCCTCTTGGACCTAGACTTGGAGCTCCGGTACCTCTTGCCGTGTGGTAGCAGAGAGAACAGTCTACGACTTGGGTGGATGGAGTCTCTGAACATTTTTATGGCCTTCTTCTGGCACCGCCTGATATAGAGGTCCTATAAACAAACATGGGTTCGAGGACCCGTCGCGCACCTATACAATAAACACAACACTGACAATAAACAATCTCTGACAAAGACATGAGGGGAATCAGAGGGTTAAATACACAACAGGTAATGAATGGGTTTGAAAACAGGTGTGTGGGAAGACAAGACAAAACCAATGGAAAATGAAAAATGGATCAATGATGGCTAGAAGACCGGTGACGTCGACCGCCGAGCACCACCCAAACATGGAGAGGCAACGACTTCGGCAGAAGTCTGTCATGGTATGTAAGACATCCACGAAAAATACAGATGAAAACATTTCATACAATTCTACATCTTTCTACATATTAACATCTTTTTTAATACCACACAAATTACTTAAATTAAAGGCTAAGAATGTAAAGAGAGATATCTTATCATATTTCTCCAATGCCAAATCAGTGTGTCTTGTATGCAACGAAACTGTCCCAGTTGGCAAATACTTTAATCTGAGACATCATTAGGAATCTGAGCATGGTACTTTCAAAGATTAGGACTCCCCTTCCACCCCAGACAAAATAAGCCTACTGATGGAGAAATATGTAAGCTTTAACTGCTGGCTACTGGTCATCAGTGGCTTAAAGAGTGCATAGTGGGTGGAAGAATTGACCGACAAATCTATGGATATACCAGCCTATAGCCTAATTTAGTCTGTCAAATAGGTAGGCCTACCTCTTATTTCTTAATTTAGAAGACATAGGCTCCAACACAAAGCCCTCTTGTTGTTAGTAAAGCTTAATCAACATGACAGTTTAAATTAATTATGCCTACTTGAATTTGCCTACTTTCAGCACCATGAGCTGTCCAATTCCAATTGATTGTGTCGCGGCTGCTGCTACAAGTTTCAGCACCACTGATATTGCCAATTACTTTTAATGATTTTTTTCATTGCCAAGGTTAGCAAAATTAGGGATGACATGCCAGCAACAAACAATGACATTATACATCCAAGTATATCTGACCAAATTATGAAAGACACAAAATGTAAATTTGAATTCTGTAAAGAAAGTTTTAAAAAATATTGTTGTTTATCAACAATGACAAGCTACCGGGGTCTCACAACTTGGATGGAAAATGACTGACGATAATAGCGGACGATATTGCCACTCCTATTTGCCATATCTTCAATTTAAACCTACTAAACAGTGTATGCCCTCAGGTCTGGAGGGAAGCAAAAGTTATTCCCCTACCTATGTATAGCAAAGCCCCTTTAACTGGCTCAAATAGCCAAGCAATCAACATGTTACCAACCCTTAGTAAACTTTTGAAAAATATTGTGTTTGACGAAAGACAATCATATTTTACAGTAAACAAATTGACAACAGACTTTCAGCATCCTTATAGGGAAGGATATTCAACAAGCACAGCATTTACACAAACAATTAATGATTGGCTGAGAGAAATTGATGATTAAAATATTGTGGGGGCTGTTTTGTAAGATTTCAGTGCGGCTTTTGTCATCATATGTGAGGACAGAGGCTGAGAGATGAGAAGGAAGTACATGGAGTGAACATTTAATAAATAACTGACATGAAACAAACAAGGACAGGGTCTGGACAGGGGAAACATAACGACAATAATGCTGACACAGGGATCAAACTGAAGAACAGACAGATAGAGAGGGGGCAATCAACAAAGTGAAAGAGTCCAGGTGAGTCCAATGAAGCGCTGATGTGGGTAATGATGGACAGGAGCAGGTGTGACGACATCGGGGAGTGGGAGCAGGTGTGCGGGAGCAGGTGTGACATTATTGATCATAGTCTGTTGCTGGAAAAACATATGTATTATGGCTTTACACCTCCAGCTATATTGTGGATAAAGACTTACCTGTCGAACAGAACACAGAGGGTGTTCTTTAAATCTAGGTAGAATCAGGAATTCCCCAGGGCAGCTGTGTAGGCCCCTTCTTTTTAAATATTTACTAATGACATGCCACAGGATATAAGTAAAGCCAGTGTGCCTACTGTAAGTATGCGGTTGACTAAACACTATACACGTCAGCTACCACTACGATTCAAATAACAGCAACACTTAACAAAGAGCTGCAGTTAGTTTCAGAATGGGTTGCAAGGAATAAGTTAGTCATAAATATTTCAAAAGCATTGTATTTGGGACAAATCATTCACTAAACGCTAAACCTCAACTAAATCTTGCAATGAAAAATGTGGAAATTGTAGAGGAGACTAAATTACTTGGAGTAACCCTGGATTGTAAACTGTCATGGTCAAAACATATTGATACAACAGTAGCTAGGATGTGGAGAAATCTGTTTATAATAAAGCGCTACTCTGCATTCTTAACAGCACTATCAGCATGGCAGGTCCTACAGGACCTAGTTTTGTCACACCTGGATTACTGTTCAGTTGTGTGGTCAGGTGCCACAAAGAGGGACTTGTGAAAATTGCAGTTGGCTCAGAACAGGGCAGCACGGCTGGCCCTCAGATGTACATAGAGAGCTAACATTAATAATATGCATGCCAATCTCTCCTGGCTCAAACTGGAGGAGATATTGACTTCATCAATACTTGTATTTGTGAGAGGTATTGACATGTTGAATGCACCGAGCTGTCTGTTTGAATTACTGGCACACAGCTCAGACACCCATCCATACCCCACAAGACATACCACCAGAGGTCTCTTCACAGTCCCCAAGTCCAGAACAGGCTATGGGAGGCGCACCGTACTACATAGAGCCATGACTACATGGAACTCTACTCCACATCAGGTAACTCATGCCAGCAGTAAAATTAGAGGGACTGTGAAGGGGACTGTGAAGGGGACTGTGAAGCAACACAAACATAGACAAATACATACAAACACACAACATCATATGCACTATACACACATGTACACATGGATTTTGTGTTATAGCAATGTGGTAGTAGAGTAGAGACCTGAGGGTACACACTTAATGCTGTGAAATCTGGTATGAATGTATTGTAATGTTTTTTAAATATTTAACTGCCTTAATTTAGCTGGATGCCAGAAAGAGTAGCTGCTGAATTGTCCTCCTTCTCAAACTGAACAGAACATAGGCTATAGGTTAGTCCGCGTGCAACATTTTTGGGACTAGGCCTAATCAAATATTATTTTCGGAAGAAGCCTTTGACTCTCCTCCTGAACTGCCACTGTAGGTCTACACAGTACAGCCTTTGGTTAGGTAGCACAAAACGTTTTTGATCAGCAAAAGCAGAGCAAGCTGGGGCTCAGGTTTGCAATATTCATTGCAGCCTAGTTTTATTTACACCATCCGAGCAGCTATCTTAGAAATATAACTTTGCTCTGTGCATGCACTTCGTAGCCTATAGGCTATTAATAATTTGTTTGACACCACGCTAAATAGCCTATAGGCGCACATGATTTTGCGCGCCCAGCAGATAATCAGAGATGAGGCGGCATCGTGCACACATCGATACATATAGTCTAACAGCAACTTAATCTAAAACACTGAAAAATATTGAAATTGGACTAGATTTAAAAAAAAAAAATACAAAACCCTCCCCCAAAACCCTGAAATTGAAAAAGCATGATCCTTCTCATTTTCCTCCAGGTACCCACTATGTAAATATCGATCCATCTGTAAAATACAAATCTGGATTCAGAATTTGTCAGTATATGTCCACAAAACAGAAAATATTCACATGAAATGGCCTGTGTTCTGTTGAATATCAAAAACGTGTCATGTAAAGGTATCCCCTGATATGAAACCTTTTCACCCGGGCCAGTGACCGGACCAAGCTAGCCAGACAGCTAACTTATCTAGCTAAGGTTAGCGAATACAAACTAGCTGGCTAAAGATAGTTAACGTTAGCTAGCTAATTCATTGATGGTTTGTTCAGCATATTCCTATTTTGAGTTTATCTTTAATAAGTCGAAATAAGTGCACTCGTGTTAGCTAGCTAGTGCACGCTAACATTATAAGCTCAGCATTTTTAATCTTGCTTGGTTAGCTATCGCTTGTTAGCTATCTAATAAGCTAATGTTATTAGCTAGCCAAAGAAGTATCGCCTCCTGAGCCCGCATTATTTTAGGCAGCACTTGATTGAGTCTTCAGCTCCAATTTGACTAGACTAGCTGACGTTCAGGCAAGAAGCAGCTAAGGATGGTTGGCTAAGTAGAATCCTAGCTAACACGTGCAGCATTAACAGCGCGGTAGCTAGCCAGCCACTGATTACAACCTAGATCTTTGTGGCAGAGCATTAGCTTAAGTTGGAGGTTTTTCTGAGCTATATTAGTTGGTTTGGATTGCCACCAAGTAATGTCTTTGTCAGCGCGTTTCATGTAAAGAAAACAGATACATATACTCTACCGTTCAAAAGTTTGGGGTCACTTAGAAATGTCCTGGTTTTTGAAAGAAAAGCACATTTTTGTCCATTAAAATAACATCAAATTAATCAGAAATTGAGTGTAGACATTGTTAATGTTGTAAATTACTATTGTAGCTGGAAAAGGCACATTTTTTTATGGAATATCTACATAGGTGTACAGAGGCCCATTACCAGCAGCCATCACTTCTGTGTTCCAATGGCACGTTGTGTTAGCTAATCCAAGTTTATCATTTTAAAAGGCTAAATGATCATTAGAAAACCCTTTTGCAATTATTTTAGCATAGCAGAAACTGTTGTCCTGATTAAAGAAGCAGTAAAACTAGTCTTATTTTGACTAGTTGAGTATCTGGAGCATCAGCATGTGTGGGTTTGATTTCCAGGCTCAAAATGGTAAGAAACAAAGAACTTTCTTCTGAAACTCGTCAGTCTATTCTTGTTCTAAGAAATTAAGGCTATTCCTCGCTTTGGTACTTTGGTGTTAGCATGTACTTTTATAGCTAGTTGTATAACCAAGTACTAGCTAGGTATCTATAGACCTAAACTATAAAAAGCATGATGATGATTACTAGTATAGGGTAATAGTGTCTAATGATAAATTGTCATACATTCTTCTTCTCTACCACAAGGTCTCAGACTCCAGCATGTGAAAATGCTTACAAGAAAGAAACATATGACGACGGAGTTTCTATTGTTACTTGTGACATTAAAAAGGGGAGAAAAAGACAGTCCCTTTTTTCTAAATTAGCTATATAGGCTACTCACCATTCTATAGGCTACATATTTGAGTCACCACTAGAATAGTTATTTGCATGTTATCTTTGTTTAATCCAATTATTAATCTAACAATACAAATCTGTATTCTTTTGTAAGAAATGTAAGGTATTTTTTTACATGTTGCAATAAAGTTGACTAAAGTAGAAGCTCATACTGTATGTTGGTTATAGATATTTTCACTTGATAATGAGTAGTAGGCCTAACTAATTATTCAGAAAAAGCAAAATCCTGTGTAACACCTAGTAACTACATTGTATTTATGCAGATATTACATGTACTCTGTGGTGTACTAGTGTGTTTATTTCTCACTTGGATGGCACTTTCAGAAGCTGACTAATAGATTGTTAGGATGGGTAACATACTTTGTAGGTACACTATAATTAGATATAGATAGATATAGGTCTGTTGCAGTTTGGGTCTAGAGTGTCTCCCACTTTGAAGAGGGGGATGAACGTGGCAGCTTTCCAATCTTTGGGGATCTCAGACGATACAAAAGAGAGGTTGAACAGACTAATAATAGGGGTTGCAAAAATTTCAGCAGATACTTTTAGAAAGAGAGGGTCCAGATTGTCTAGCCCGGCTGATTTGTAGGAGTTCAGAATTTGCAGCTCTTTCAGAACATTACTAATTATACAGAAATAGCAAAATCATGTGTAACACCTAGTAACTACATTGTATTTATGCAGATTTTACATGTACTCTGTGGTGTACTAGTGTGTTTATTTCTCACTTGGATGGCACTTTGAGAAGCTGACTAATAGATTGTTAGGATGGGTAACATACTTTGTAGGTACACTATAATTACAAGTGAGTACCCCTCAAGATACACAAATCCTGTGTAACAACTAGTAATTGCATTGTACTTATGTGAGTATTACATGTACTTTATGGTGTACTAGTGTGTTTATTCTCCCACTTGGATGGTGCTTCCAGAAGCTTAAAAAATGAGGGCCAGGTTCTCAGGATGCCCATTTTACACAATAAGTACACATTAATTACAAGTAAGTACCCCTCAAGATACACTGTAACGGCAGATTTCCTCCTCTTCATCTGAAGAGGTGTAGCAAGGACCGGACCAATATGCAGCATGCTAAGTGTTCATGTTTTAATAGAAAAGACTGAACATGACACAAATACAAAATAACAAAGTGAAATGGAAACAAAACAGTCCCGTGTGGCACAAACACTGACACAGGAAACAAACACCCACCCACCAACAGTGAAACCCAGGCTACCTAAATATGATTCTCAATCAGAGACAACTAACGACACCTGCCTCTGATTGAGAACCATACTAGGCCAAACACAGAAATAGAAAAACATAGAAACACAAAACATAGACTGCCCACCCCAACTCACGCCCTGACCATACTAAATAAAGACAAAACAAAGGAAAATAAAGGTCAGAACGTGACATACACATCATTTTAACTAGCTAAATCCAGTGTAACAACTAGTAATTACATTGTACTTACATCTGTTTTCATAAACTCAACCAAGTTAACCCAGATGGTAGGCTTTATTTTGGGGGTAAGCACGAGCAACAATGTTCACTAGAGATACACTGAACAAAATAAAAAACACAAAATGCACCAATTTCAAAGATTTTACTAATTTACAGTTCATATAATGAAATCAGTCAATTGCCATTTTTTAATTAGGCCCTAATCTATGGATTTCAAATGACTGGGAATACAGATATGCATCTGTTGGTCACAGATACTGTAAAAAAAGGCAGGGGTGTGGATCAGAAAACCAGTCAGTATCTGTTGTGATCACCATTCACCTCATGCAGAGTGATACATCGCCTTTGCATAAAGTTGATCAGGTTGTTGATTGTGGCCTGTGGAATGTTGTCCCACTCATCTTCAATGGCGGTGCGAAGTTGCAGGATATTGGTGGAACTGGAACGCACTGTCACCAAAGGTCGATCCAGAGCATCCCAATCATGTTCAATGGATTACATGTCTGGTGAATATGCAGGCCATGGAAGATCTGGGACATTTTCAGCTCCCAAGAAATGTATACAGATCGTTGCGACATGGGGCTGTGCATTATTATGCTGAAACATGAGGTTATGGCGGGGTATGAATTACACGACAATGGGGCCTCAGGATCTCGTCACGGTATCTCTGTGCATTGAAATTGCCATTGATAAAATGCAATTGGGTTTGTTGTCCGTAGCATATGCCTGTCCATACCATAATCCACACCACTATGGGGCACTCTTTTCACAACGTTGACATCAGCAAGCAGCTCACCCATACTACTTCATACATGCTGTCTACCAGATGCCCGGTACAGTTGAAACTGTGATTCATCTGTGATGAGCCAGTGGCAATCGAAGGTGAGCATTTGCCCACTGAAGTCGGTTATGATGTCGAACTGCAGTCAGGTCAAGTGAGGATGACGAGCATGCAGATGAGCTTCCCTGAGACTGTTCCTGACATTTCGTGAAGCCATTTATTTTCTTCAGCTGTCCAGGTGGCTGGTCTCAGATGATCCCGCAGGTAAAGAAGATGGATGTGGAGGTCCTGGTTACACGCTGTCTGCGGTTGTGAGGCCGGTTGGACATGCTGCAAAATTCTCTAAAATGACAGAGGCGGCTTATGGTAGAGAAATTAACATTCAATTCTCTGGCAACATCTCTGGTGGACATTCCTGTTGCCAGCATGCCAATTGCAAGGTCCCTCAAAATTTTGTTGTGTGACAAAACTGCACATATTAGTGGCCTTATTTTGTCTTTAGCACAAGGTGTACCTATGTTTTTTACTTAATTTTATTTCACCTTTATTTAACCAAGTAGGCTAGTTGAGAACAAGTTCTCATTTACAACTGCGAACTGGCCAAGATGAACAAAAGCAGAGTACACATGGAATAAATAAACATGAAGTCAATAATACAGTTGTCACGCCCTGACCTTAGAGAGCCATTTTATTTCTCTATTTGGTGAGATCAGGGTGTGATGTGGGGTGGGCATTCTATGTTTTGTATTTCTTTGTGTTTGGCCGGGTGTGGTTCCCAATCAGAGGCAGCTGTCTATCGTTGTCTCTGATTGGGAATCATACTTAGGTAGCCTTTTTCCCACCTATGTATGTCGTGGGATCTTGTTTTTCTACAGCTCTTGTAGCCTACGGAACGGTACGTTAGTTTTGGTTTCACTTTGTTATTTTGTTGCTGGTTCTCATTTAATAAATATGATGACCACAAATTACGCTGTGCCTTGGTCTCCTTCAAACAACACACGTTACAACAGTAGAAAAAAGTCTATATACAGTGTGTGCAAATAAGGTAGGATAAGGGAGGTAAGTAAATGAATAGGCCATGGTGGCGAAATAATTACAATAGAGCAATTAAACAGTGGAGTGATAGATGTGAAGAAGATGAGTGTGCAAGTAGAGATACTGGGGTGGAAAGGAGCTAAATAAATCAAATAACATTATGGGGGATGAGGTAGTTTGATGGGCTATTTACAGATGTGCTATGTACAGGTGCAGTTATCTGTGAGCTGCACTGATAGTTGGTGCTGAAAGTTAGTGAGGGAGATTTGACTCTCCAGCTTCAGTGATTTTTGCAGTTCTTTCCAGTCATTGACAGCAGAGAACTGGAGCGTGTGCTATGGGTGGGTGCTGCTATGGTGACCAGTGAGCTGAGATAAGGTGGGGCTTTACATAGCAAAGACTTATAGATGACCTGGAGACAGTGAGTTTGACGACGAATATGAAGCGAGGGCCAGCCAACGAGAGCATACAGGTCACAGTGGTGGGTAGTATATGGGGTATTGGTGACAAAATGGATGGCACTGTGATAGACAGCATCCATTTTGCTGAGTAGAGTGTTGGAGGCTATTTTGTAAATGACATCGGTGAAGTCACGGATCGGTAGGATAGTCAGTTTTACGAGGGTATGTTTGCCAGCATGAGTGAAGGATTCTTGTTGCGAAATAGGAAGCCAATTCTATATTTAATTTTGGATTGGAGATGCTTAATGTGAGTCTAGAAGGAGAGTTTACAGTCTAACCAGACACCTAGATATTTGTAGTTGTCCACATATTCGAAGTCAGAACCGTCCAGAGTGATGATGCTGGACAGGCGGGCAGGTGTGGGCAGCGATCGGTTGAAGAGCACGCATTTAGTTTTACTTGCATTTAAGAGCAGTTGGAGACCAAAGATGAAGAGTTGTATGGTATTGAAGCTCGTCTGGATGTTAGTTAACAGAGTGTCCAAAGAAGGGCCAGAAGTATACAAATGGTGTCGTCTGCGTAGAGGTGGATCAGATAATCACCAGCAGCAAGAGTGACATCATTGATGTACACTGAGAAAAGAGAATTGAACCCTGTGGCACCCCCATAGAGACTGCCAGAGGTCTGGACAACAGGCCCCCCGATTTGACACACTGAAATCTGTCTGAGAAGTAGTTGGTGAACTAGGATAGGCAGTCATTTGAGAAACCAAGGCTGTTGAGTCTGCCGATAAGAATGTGGTGTTTGACAGCGTTGAAAGCTATGGCCAGGTCGATGAATACAGCTGCACAGTATATTGTTTCTTATCAATGGCAGTTATGATATCATTTAGGACCTTGCGTGTGGCTGAGGTGCACCCATGACCAGCTCAGAAATCAGATTGCATAGCGGAGAAGGTACGGTGGGATTCGAAATGGTCGGTGATCTGTTGGTCAACTTGGCTTTCGAAGACCTTAGAAAGGCCGGGTAGGATAGATATAGGTCTGTTGCAGTTTGGGTCTAGAGTGTCTCCCCATCTGCAGAGGAAGATGAACGTGGAAGCTTTCCAATCTTTGGGGATCTCAGACGATACGAAAGAGAGGTTGAACAGACTAATAATAGGGGTTGCAACAATTTCAGCAGATACTTTTAGAAAGAGGGTCCAGATTGTCTAGCCCGGCTGATTTGTAGGAGTTCATAATTTGCAGCTCTTTCAGAACATCAGCTATCTGGATTTCGGTGAAAGAGAAATTGGGAAGATTGGGCAAGTTGCTGTGGTAGGTGCAGGGCTGTTGACCGAGGCACGTGTAGCCAGGTGGAAAGCATGGACAGCTGTGGAAAAATGCTTCTTGAAATTCTCAATTATCATGGATTTATCGGTGGTGACAGTGTTTCTTAATTTCAGCTGGGAGGAGGTGTTCTTATTATACATGGTCTTTACAGTGTCCCAGAACTTTTTGGAGTTTGTGCTACAGGATGCAAATTTCTGTTTGAAAAAGCTATCCTTTGCTTTCCTAACTGCCTGTGTATATTGGTTCCTAATTTCCCTGAATAGTTGCATATCGCGGGGGCTATTCAATGCTAATGCAGTACACCACAGGATGATATTGTGCTGGTAAAGGGTAGTCAGGTCTGGAGTGAACCAAGGTCTATATCTGTTCCTGGTTCTAAATTGTTTTAATAGGGCATGCTTATTTAAGATAGTGAAGAAAGCACTTTTAAAGAATAACCAGGCATCCTCTACTGTCGGAATGACTTCAATATCCTTCCAGGATACCCGGGCCAGGTTGATTAAAAAGGCCTGCTCACTGAAGTGTTTTAGGGAGCGTTTGACAGTGATGAGGGGTGGTCATTTGACCGCAGACCCATTATGGACGCAGGCAATGAGGCAGTGATCGCTGAGATCCTGGTTGACGACAGCAGAGATGTATTTGGAGGGCAGGTTTGTTAGGATGATAAGTATGAGGGTGACTGTGTTTACGGATTTGGGGTTGTACCTGGTAGGTTCATTGATAGTTTGTGTGAGATTGAGGGCGTCAAGCTTAGATTGTAGGATGGCCGGGGTTTTAAGCATGTCCCAGTTTAGGTCACCGAACAGCACAAGCTCTGAAGATAGATGGGGGCAATCAATTCACATATAGTGTCCAGGGCACAGCTGGGGGCAGAAGATGGTGTATAGCAAGCGGCAACAGTGAGAGACTTGTTTCTGGAAGGTGGATTTTTAAAAGTAGAAGCTCAAATTGTTTTGAGGCACTGCAGGCACTGCAGGGCCTGGATTAACCTCTACATCACCAGAGGAACAGAGGAGGAGTAGGATAAGGGAATGGCTAAAGGTTATAAGAACTGGTCGTCTAGTTTGTTCGTAACAGAGAGTTAAAGGAGCAGGTTTCTGGGCACGGTAGGTTAGAATCAAGGGAAAATGTACAGACAGAGGTATGATAGGATGTGAATGCAGTGGAGGTAAACCTATGCATTGAGAGGCGATGAAAGAGATATTGTCTCTAGAAACATAATTTAAACCAGGTGAGGTCACCGGATGTGTGGGAGTTTTAACTCAAGGGTTAGCTAATGCATATTGAGCAGGGCTAGAGGCGCTACAGTGAAATAAGGCAATAATAACTAAACAAAACAGCAGTGGACAAGGCATATTGACATTAGGGAGAGGCATGTGTAGCATACGTAGCCAAGATTATTACCTATGTAATAATCATGCTGTTTAACCAGATTCTGGATATGCCACACTTGTCAGTTGGATGGATTATATTGGAAAATGAGAAATGCCTACTAACAGGGATGTAAACAAATGTATGCAATTCTTTTTTTGATTAATTTTGTTCTCCAACTTTGTTATGGATACCACACGTGCCATTATCCAGCAGATCATCATCAGTGCCATTATCAAATATATTGCTAATTGTGTATTTCGACACAACCCTCACCCTTTGACTCCTTGACAATCAAGGAGATGTTTGTTTTAATCTGTTTAGTTGATCAAAGATTATGCTGACGAAACCAGGAGGGACAGCAATGCTGAAGGGGTATGAAGACACTGGGACAATAAAGAAGGCAGATGGTGAACATTCTTACATCACATAAAGTATGACCTAGTTCGGGGAGTATGTTTATGATGTGAAATTTTAGGATCATTTGTCCATCTTACATTGTTCTTTCATATCTGTTCTTATTCAGATTAAGGGGTGTACTGTATGAAAGTTGGAAAAAAAACATTATAATCCAATTCAAAGTTCAATTAAAATTACTGTTCTATATTTTTCCGGAAGGAACTTCATTTGTAAAATGGTGCATTACACACATGACATGACACATGACACAGGCACATACAACACATAGAAAAACATTCAGAGCAATAAATACATTTAAAATCAGAGTAGAAAGACACTGAGGTAGAGGGTGTTGTTCACAAATATCCTTTAAAAGTCTAGTCCATAAGAGTCGGCAATCCATAAGAGAAGACAAACTCGAAATCTTTGCCTGCAATGACTCTTCACTTGGGTCCTTGTAGGGAACTTAAAACACTTGAACAAAATGTTGATGATGAGTTCATTTGATGCTAATATCAGCAATTCTTGCTTAGAGAGTGGGACAGTGACATGTCTTCCTTTCTAGTCCTGTTATCAGGGAGCCTGCTGAAAGGAAAAAAATACAGAAGATCAGCGCAGCTCACACCATTGAACATCTGGTTGTATTTCACAAGGTATGTGGCAGATGTCAACTTCTTTGAGCTCAGTATGTGAATCAAATTCCAACAAAGAAGTGGAACTAGGTAATCATGTTGTATGCATGTGTGTCAAATTGAATATGAAACCCTTTATCCTAACACATGACAAAGATATCTTTTGAACTTTCTTTACCTCAGCATAACAGCATTGTTGAATGTCTTTCTTTTCTTTTTTCCTAAGTCCTGTAGGAGCCTAGATGAGTACCTGGAGACGAAGGAAGACGGCAGCCATACCTACTCACCTCAGGATCCAGCAAGCAGGCCATCAGCAACTTCTACATTGTCATGTAGAATTATTGGCAGCATTTGACTACATTTTCAAAGCTAATCTTGATTTCAATGTAAGCTACAATGAGTTAATCAGCAACATGAACACATTTCTCCAGACAACAGTCTACAGCATTGATTTTGGCAACACAAGAGAGAGCCCTAAATCTGGGACCTTGTCGGACCCCCCTTTGCCTCCAGAACATGATTAATTTTTCAGGCCAGTCTAACGGTTTTGACTTGAAGTTATTATTTATAGGGGTGCCAGGTAGGTTGTGCCTACCAGAGAAAACATTGGTTTCTCCTTTTAGTTTGAGACGGTCACTGAGACGGTTCAGAATAATTCAGGGCCGTCACAAGTCTTACAAGTTGTCCAATGAGATGTTGGCCCATGCTGACGCAATTGCATCACGCGGTTGCTACAGATTGGACGGTGGTACATTAATGCTGCGAACAGCCCATTCCATCTCATCCCGAAGATGTTCTAGTCTAATGGGTTGAGGTCTGGGAACTGCGCAAGCCACTCAAATAAACTGAACTCGCTTTCATGTTCCAGGCAATGTTTTTCCACTCTTCAGTTGTCCAGTGTTGGTGATCGTGTGCCCACTGGAACCACTTCTTCTTGTTTTTAGCTTATAGGAGTGGAACTCGGTGTGGTCATCTGCTGCAATAGCCCATCCGTGACAAGGATTTGTCTGTGGCCCGCCTGTTAGCTTGCAAAGTTCACATTTTTTTCAGCCTATGTATTGCTATATTGCTCTACAACCAGTTAATTCATATACCTTGTGACTGTGATATATAGGCCTGAAGAGCAAGACAATAAGAAGACCCAGTGGCAGAATAAATTCAACCACTTCTTTGTTTTAGCACAAAACCGGATAGGGATGGGATGAGATGGGATGAGATGGAATGGGCTGTTCTCTGTTCAGTGAAGTCCACAAAGCATATTGCATGTATAATAACAGACAGTTAATCACCCACAGCATGGTCAAGCAAGTTCATGTTTCCGCCATTTTAAGACCACTAAACAGCTATTGATTGAGAACCACAGAGAGTTACCGCAAGTTATTCCGGCACCATTTCAACTTCAACACCATGAAATCACATTGGTACATTTTCTTTATGCTTCTTTGTCAAGGGAGGCCAGATTCCTTCTGGCAGCAACAATGTCATACTCGTTTGGAGCAGACAGCATCAGATAGATGGCCTACACGTAGAGAGACAAAGGGGCCCTGTTTCGCTTGCTCGGATGATTTCTCCTGTGAGATACATTCAGCCTCTTTGAATTAAAGAAAAATTATGAAACGTAGACAGACAAAAGACAAGTAATTGTGTGTTTTTTTGTGTGATTGATATTTTTGGGGGGGTTTACTGGCTTCCCTTTGCATCCATGAATGCACACCACTGTGCAGCTGGCACATTAATTCGGCAAATTAAGTTTTTGCATGGCTTGTATCCTGGAATAATTTTGTTTGATATGTGCTCAAGATGGATGTTCATTGCAATTCAAAAGTTTTGCACATTTTAGAAAGCACTTGATAAAAAACTATGAGAATGATATTCAGCATCATCAAGTAATGATGGCAACACGCCCACAACTCCACAATCTGAGAATGTGATTGAAGAGACCTCGCAAGAGAGTGACTCTGATTCAGACCTCAATTTGTCCATCAACCTGCAATGTCTCATATCTCAAAAGACCAGTCTAAAGAAATGTGTGCATCTATTATTGCTAAGTTACAGGGCAGTGGTGTTGCTAAGAATGTTGTACTGTCTATTGTTGAAAGCACGGAAGAGTATGTGAATGAAGGTCACAGAGAAGTCTCAGGGAACAAGTATTGAGTGTGGTCCCTCCTAACAATCCCAGTAGAAGCTCAGTAGAATAAGTTTTTAACAATGTGCATAATCCTTTCACTGACTTAAACACAGATGCTAAATATGTGAAGTATTTCAGAGAAAAATGTGGGGTTGTCGAACCTCTGGACGTGCACTTAGAAGTGAGATATGATTAAAAGACAAACAAAGTAACTGGAATGAATGAGGATGAATGAAATCACATTCAGATGTCTTTTCATAGTGGCATGAATCATGATTTTTCTGATGGAAAGTACGACCGAAACCATCCATTGTATTCAAAGTATGAAAATGACCTGCAAATTCAAGTTTATTATGATGACTTTGAAACTGTAAACCCATTAGGGTCTAAACATGGCATTCATAAACTTGATGTCTATATTTCACTCTCCATAATTCTCCACCACTCCAGAATTAATCTCTGCTGAATATCCATCTTATTGCATTGTTCCACTCTCAAGATGGGAAGAAGTATGGCATTGACAGAATTCTAAGTCCATTTGTTGAAGATGTAAAAGTATTGGAACAGAGTGGATTGAAAGTGTTGTTCACTGATAAATCTACTATGGTACCATTGCACAGATTACGTGTGACAATTTATGTTTAAATTGCATTCTTGGTTATGTGGAACCTTTCAGTGCCAACTACTACTGCAGGATGTGCCTCACTGACAAGGTCACGGCTCAGGGGGTAGTCAGTCCGCACCAAAACATTGAATGAGGGGCATTACATCTTGCTTAGAATCCAGGTGACAGTTCTTGTTGCAGAATCAAACACAACAGTTTAGTCAATTCCTTGACATCAATGTATCAGATAACTCGTAATTCATTCTGAAAATGTAATTCATTATGTTGGACATAATGAATTACATTTTAGAGGGTGTAGGACAGTATGAGATCAAGCTGCTCTTTGAATATTTAGTAAGAACTTTCCAATGAAAACATTATTAAATGAGTTTATACATTCAGCTATGGCTATATGGACAAAAATAACCACAAGACAAAGTTAAACCTACAACACAGCGGTAATGGCATCGGGATTAATGCCAGTCGAACAATGTGTTTTATGAGGAACATTCATCTAATATTTGGTGATGTTGGTCCCAGAAAGAGATAGACACTGGCATTTGATGTTGCTGCTGTTGGACATCTTCAACATGTATTTTCTCCCAGCATCACTGAGGGGATGACTGTATTTTCTAAGCATGTTATCCCAGAGCATCATATATTGTTTACAGAGTTAGTTGTATCCGCTGAATTATCTGATTACGAAGCATCACTTCATGATCCACTAGCCAGAATCTATACGAGAAATTGGTCCATTGGTACATGTTTCAGGTCTAGCATGAAACATTTAAAGAAAGTAACCAAATCCCTCGCTAGTAAACACCAAGTGGTCATTGCACATCATTGAGAATTAGTCTGGGCATTTCAAAACTCAAATGTTGAATGACATTGAAAATTTAAAATTGATCTCAGAGAATTTTCAGTTTGATGTGTCCTGTTCAATATGGGTCACACCCTAGTCGTGTGATGGTATTGAGTATTGCACTGGCCTTGTCTGTTCAAATGTAGTGGGTGAGAGGCCTGTGTTCAGTAAGATTGTTGGCATATACAGTACAAGTCAAAAGTTTGGACAAACCTACTCAAAAAAGGGTTTTTCTTTATTTTTGCTATTCTCTAAATAGTAGAATGATAGTGAAGACATCAAAAACATGAAATAACACGGAATCATGTAGCAACCAAACAAGTATTAAACAAATCAAAATATATTTTAGATTCTTCAAAGTAGCCACACTTTGCCTTGTTGACAGCTTTGCACACTCTGGGCATTGTTTCAAACAGCTTCATGAGGTAGTCACCTGGAATGCATTATTAACAGGTGTGCCTTGTTAAAAGTACATTTGTGGGATTTCTTTCCTTAATAATACGTTTGAGCCAATCAGTTGTGCTATGACAAGGTAGGGGTGGTATACAGGAGATAGCCCTATTTAGTAAAAGACCAAGTCCATATTATGGCAAGAACAGCTCGAACAAGCAAAGAGAAATGACAGTCCATCATTACCTGAAAACATGAAGGTCAGTCAAACCAGAAAATAACTTTGAAAGCTTCTTCAAGTGCAGTCACAAAAACCATCAAGCGCTATGATGAAACTGTCTCTCATGAGGAACGCCACAGGAAAGGAAGACCCAGAGTTACCTTTGCTGCAGAGAATAAGCTCATTAGAGTTACCAGCCTCAGAAATTGCAGTCCAAATAAATGCATCAACTGTTCAGAGAAGAGTGCGTGAATCAGGCCTTCATGGTCGAATTGCTGCAAAAAAAACTACTAAAGGACACCAATAAGAAGAAGAGACTTGCTTGGCCCAGGAAACAAGGGGAACGGACGTTAGACTGGTGGAAATTGGTCTGATCAGTCCAAATATGAGATTTTTTCTTCCAACCACTGTGTCTTTGTGAGACCCAGAGTAGGTAAACGGATGATCTTCGCATGTGTGTCTGAAGATGGCGCCGACGGAGACGGCAGCATCGCGACTAGCTCTTAGGAAACGTTGCAGTATTTCGTTTTTTTATGTACTATTTTTTTACATTATTAGCTCAGGAAATGTTTTGTGTCATTACATGCAGCCGGGAAGAACTATTGGATATTAGAGTGGTGGTAACTCACCAGAACAACCAGCATTACGACCAGGAATACGACTTTCCTGGAGCAGATCCTTTTGTGGCCGACCCAATACATTGCCGGTGGTGGAGAGGCACTCAAGGCGGCCCGCTGGTTCGATTTAGGAGGCGCGCACACCACCCACCTCTTCCGAGTATATTACCCGCTAATATTCAGTCTTTGGAATAACAAAGTTGATGAGTTTAAAGCAAGGATTTATATCCAGAGAGACATTGGGGCCTGTCTCTCGGGATACTCTGTCAGTAAAGCCAGCAGGATTCTCAGTACATCTTGCAGGCAGGAATAAATATCTCTCCGGGAAGCAGAAGGGCTGCGGGGTGTGTTTCATGATTAACGACTCAAGGTGTAATTCTAGGAACATACAGGAACTCAAGTCCTTTTATTCACCCGACCTAGAATACCTTACAATGAAATGCCGACCATCTCCCATTAGAAATCTCCTCCTTCATCGCCACAGGCATTTTTGTCCCATCTCAAGCCGAAACCTTGACGGTCCTCAAAGAACTTCACTGGACGTTATGCAAACTGAAAACCACATATCCTAAGGCTGCATTTATTGTAGCTCAGGATTTTAACAAAGCAAATCTGAGGACAAGGCCGCCGAAGTTCAATCAACATATCGACTGTCCTACTCGAGCTACTAAGACTCTCGACCATTGCTATTCAAACTTCCGGAATGCTTACAAGGCCCTCCCCCGCCCTCCATTCAGCAAATTTGATCACGACTCCATCTTGCTCCCCCCATCCTATAGGCAGAAACTCAAACAGGAAGTGCCCGTGCTTCGTGCTAGTCGATGCTGGTCTGACCAGTCAGAATCCACACTTCAGGATTGTTTTGATCACGTAGTCTGGGATATGTTCTGTGTAGCTTGCGAAAATAATCTAGCCGCATACACGGATACGGTGACTGAGTTCATAAGGAAGTGTATAGGAGATGTAGTACCCACAGACTGTTAAACAGCCATCACTAGCACATTAGAGGCTGCTGCTATAGGCATAGAATAGAAATCCCACTTTAAGGACTAGTCACTTTAATAATGTTTATATATCTGGCATTACTCATCTCATATATATATATACTGTATTCTATACTATTCTACAGTATCTCATTCACTTAATGTTTACATATCTTGCTGTAACGGTTTTCTTGATGAGAAGGAGAGTCGGACCAAAATGCGGCGTGTCTATTGCAATCCATGTTTAATGAAGTAACACACTAAACACAAACACTATCAAAACAATAAACTTAACGAAAACCAAAACAGCCTATACTTGTGTAACCTAACACAGAACAATGACACTAAGGACAATCACCCACCACAAACTCAAAGAATATGGCTGCCTAAATATGGTTCCCAATCAGAGACAACGATAAACACCTGCCTCTGATTGAGAACCACTTCAGACAGCCATAGACTTAGCTAGAACACCCCACTAGCTACAATCCCCATACATACACACCACATACAAAAACCCATGCCACACCCTGGCCTGACCAAATAAATAAAGATAAACACAAAATACTTTGACCAGGGTGTGACACTTGCATTACTCATCTCATATGTACGGTATATACTGTTTTCTATACTATTCCACTGTATCTTAGTCCATTCCGTTCTGACATCACTCGTCCATATGTATATAGTCTAAAAGCATTCTTACTTAGATTTGTGTATATTGGGTATATATTGTGTAATTTGTTAGATATTACTGCACTGTTGGAGCAAGAAGCACAAGCACTTTGCTACACCCACAATAACATCTGCTATTCACGTGTAAGTAACCAATAACATTTGGAGGACGTGTGATGGTGTGGGGGTGCTTTGCTGGTGACACAGTCTGTAATTTATTTAGAATTCAAAGCACACTTAATCAGAATGGCTACCAAAGCATTCTGTAACGATACACCATCCCATTTGGTTTGCACTTAGTGGGACTACCATTTGTTTTTTCAACAGGACAATGACCCAACATTTTTTTTTCAGGCTGTGTAGGGGCTATTTGACCAAGAAGGTGAGTGATGGAGTGCTGCATCAGATGACCTGGCCTCCACAATCACCCAACCTCAACCCAATTGAGATGGTTTGGGATTAATTGGACTGCAGAGTGAAGGAAAAGCAGCCAACAAGTGCTCAGCATATTTGGGAACTCCTTCAACACTGTTGGTAAAGCATTCCAGGTGAAGCTGGTTGAGAGAATGCCAAGAGTGTGCAAAGCTGTCATCAATGCAAAGGCTACTCTGAAGAATCTGAAATATAAAATATTTTTTTATGTGTTTAACACTTTTTTCGTTACTACATGATCCCATATGTGCTATTTCATAGTTTTGATGTATTCACTATTATTTTAAAATAAAGAAAAACCCTTGAATGAGTAGGTGTGGCCAAACTTTTGATTGGTACTGTAAGTAACATTGTTGGCATATATCTGAGAGATTAGATTTATTTTGTGGTGTCAGACATGGAGACTACATTTGTTGAACACTTTCATGCATTTCACGCACTTGCATGTGCTTTCATGTTTGATTCCTTTGAATTTGACATCCTTTGATTCTTTTGAATTCATTTTTAGAGTTCATTTTTAGGATCACGAGTTTGACCAGTCTGTGGCTTCAGGCTCATGTATTGGTGCCTGGAGAGCAGGCCAACAGCGGAGAATATCATCTCCACGATTGCAGAGCCACTGGGGATGCTAAACACCCTTTAGGCCACTCCTACCAGTTTGGGCAGAGATGCAGAAGTATTTTATTTTTCTATAGGTAGGCCTAAAGATTCTTAGGCAAAATAACCCAATCAAAACGGAAAGTACCTTGAACATTGGAACATGCCTGGCCAAAATTGGGCCAAAATCAATTATGACCTATTGTGTAGATAATTTAACAAAAATGAACAAAATGTTTAATGTTTTAGCATATGCACATAGTAAATACACGATCATGCTTCCGGGATAGGTGTCTTTTCAGATACTACAATGATTCATTAGTTGCGGACACCACATCACCGCACTCCCTGTCTTGCTCTTTGTCCTCATCTTTGTAAGTCACCTTGATTTTGTACCTGTGTTTTATCAGTTTCTTCACGAAAATATTTAGCCAACTCCATGACAGTAGCTAACAGAGGTGGGACAAAGTCATTGTTTTACTAGTCACAAGTAAGTCTCAAGTCTTAGCACTCAAGTACCAAGTCAAGTCCAAAGTCCTAAACTTTGAGTTTCAAGTCCTAAACAAGTCATAATGTGCTCTTCACCAAATGTAAGGGAATACCCCCCTGATTTGGACAAAAACAAATGGCGGTATATTGGCATTGGACAAACCATGTACACGATGGTCAATACCACCCAATTTGGCGTTGATTCATGCAAAGTATATTGCAAATGCCATATGGCAATTGCCAATTGTAACACTTCAAAATTCCAATAGGGGGCGTGTGCGTTCCACCGGGGCATTTCATATTGCAAATGGCACCCAAGTCAACATCCAAAAGCCAAATTTTGAAAAATGACATTTTTTAAAAAAAACTTAAAAACCCTTAAAAAAGTGCTTTCTGGACCTTTTTTCGAAATTCTTTCGAGTTTTTTGTCAATTACACATGGGTAAGTACTGTATGAGTATACTTTTGTCATCATATATATATTTTTTTTAAGTACATGCGCATAAGGCATATGTTTTGTCCATTTGCAATATGATTTCATAGGAAGTCAAAAGTCAAAAGTCAAAAATGTCAAAATTTGGTAAAAAACTTCACACATCCTTAAAAAAGTGCTTTCTGGACCTTTTTTCAAAATTCTTTCGATTTTTGTGTCAATTACACATGTATAAGAACTTTATCAACATACTTTAGTCATACTTTATTATCATATATATATATATTTTTTTACTTGTGCATAAGGCATATGTTTTCTCCATTTGGAATATGATTTCATAGGAAGTCAAAAGTCAAAAGTCAAAAATGTCAAAATTTGGTAAAAAACTTCATACATCCTTAAAAAAGTGCTTTCTTGACCTTTTTTCAAAATTCTTTCGATTTTTGTGTCAATAACACATGTATAAGAACTTTATCAACATACTTTAGTCATGCTTTATTATCATATTTTTTTTACTTGTGCATAAGGCATATGTTTTCTCCATTTGCAATATGATGTCATAGGAAGTCAAAAGTCTAAGTCAAAAGTAAATATTTTCCTCCGTGCAACTGATGATCTAAAATGTGCAACAAAATTTTTTGGATTTTTTTTGTTTATGTTTCCTTACTTTTTCAAAGTCACTGTGCATTTGCAATATGTTTTAATGGGCAGATACCATCACGAATTTGTCATGCTCAAAATTCAAACTTTACTTTGCTCAAACTATACCTTGGTCAACTTGTATTACATATTTCTTTTTGTTTTACTTGTGCATAAGGCATATGTTTTCTCCATTTGCAATATGATGTCATAGGAAGTCAAAAGTCAAAGTCAAAAGTAAACATTTTCCTCCGTGCACCTGGTGATCTGAAATGTGCACCTGGTGACCTGAAATGTGCACCTGGTGATCTAAAATATGCAACTGGTAACCCAAAAAAAAAATTTTGGGATGTTTTTTTGTTTATGTTTCCTTACTTTTTCAAAGTCACTGTACATTTGCAATATGTTTTAATGGGCAGGTACCATCACGAATTTGTCATGCTCAAAATTCAAACTTTACTTTGCTCAAACTATACCTTGGTCAACTTGTATTACATATTTCTTTTTGTTTTACTTGTGCATAAGGCATATGTTTTCTCCATTTGCAATATGATGTCATAGGAAGTCAAAAGTCAAAGTCAAAAGTAAATATTTTCCTCCGTGCACCTGGTGATCTGAAATGTGCACCTGGTGACCTGAAATGTGCACCTGGTGATCTAAAATATGCAACTGGTAACCCAAAAAAAAAATTTTGGGATGTTTTTTTGTTTATGTTTCCTTACTTTTTCAAAGTCACTGTGCATTTGCAATATGTTTTAATGGGCAGGTACCATCACGAATTTGTCATGCTCAGAATTCAAGCTTGTGATCTAAAATATGCAGCTGGTTACCCAACATTTTTTGGGATGTTTTTTTGTTTATGTTTCCTTACTTTTTCAAAGTCTCTGTGCATTTGGAATATGTTTTAATGGGCAGGTACCATCACGAATTTGTTTATCGAATTTGTTTATGTTTCCTTACTTTTTCAAAGTCACTGTGCATTTGCAATATGTTTCAATGGGCAGGTACCATCACGAATTTGTCATGCTCAAAATTTTTTAGATGTATTTTTTTTTGTTTCCTTACTTTTTCAAAGTCACTGTGCATTTGGAATATGTTTTAATGGGCAGGTACCATCACGAATTTGTTTATCGAATTTGTTTATGTTTCCTTACTTTTTCAAAGTCACTGTGCATTTGCAATATGTTTCAATGGGCAGGTACCATCACGAATTTGTCATGCTCAAAAATTTTTAGATGTATTTTTTTTTGTTTCTTACTTTTTCAAAGTCACTGTGCATTTGGAATATGTTTTAATGGGCAGGTACCATCACGAATTTGTTTATCGAATTTGTTTATGTTTCCTTACTTTTTCAAAGTCACTGTGCATTTGCAATATGTTTCAATGGGCAGGTACCATCACGAATTTGTCATGCTCAAAATTTTTTAGATGTATTTTTTTTTGTTTCTTACTTTTTCAAAGTCACTGTGCATTTGGAATATGTTTTAATGGGCAGGTACCATCACGAATTTGTTTATCGAATTTGTTTATGTTTCCTTACTTTTTCAAAGTCACTGTGCATTTGCAATATGTTTCAATGGGCAGGTACCATCACGAATTTGTCATGCTCAAAAAATTTTAGATGTATTTTTTTTTGTTTCTTACTTTTTCAAAGTCACTGTGCATTTGGAATATGTTTTAATGGGCAGGTACCATCACGAATTTGTTTATCGAATTTGTTTATGTTTCCTTACTTTTTCAAAGTCACTGTGCATTTGCAATATGTTTCAATGGGCAGGTACCATCACGAATTTGTCATGCTCAAAATTTTTTAGATGTATTTTTTTTTGTTTCCTTACTTTTTCAAAGTCACTGTGCATTTGGAATATGTTTTAATGGGCAGGTACCATCACGAATTTGTTTATCGAATTTGTTTATGTTTCCTTACTTTTTCAAAGTCACTGTGCATTTGCAATATGTTTCAATGGGCAGGTACCATCACGAATTTGTCATGCTCAAAATTTTTTAGATGTATTTTTTTTTGTTTCCTTACTTTTTCAAAGTCACTGTGCATTTGGAATATGTTTTAATGGGCAGGTACCATCACAAATTTGTTTATCGAATTTGTTTATGTTTCCTTACTTTTTCAAAGTCACTGTGCATTTGCAATATGTTTCAATGGGCAGGTACCATCACGAATTTGTTTATCGAATTTGTTTATGTTTCCTTACTTTTTCAAAGTCACTGTGCATTTGCAATATGTTTCAATGGGCAGGTACCATCACGAATTTGTCATGCTCAACATTTTTTAGATGTATTTTTTTTTGTTTCTTACTTTTTCAAAGTCACTGTGCATTTGGAATATGTTTTAATGGGCAGGTACCATCACGAATTTGTTTATCGAATTTGTTTATGTTTCCTTACTTTTTCAAAGTCACTGTGCATTTGCAATATGTTTCAATGGGCAGGTACCATCACGAATTTGTCATGCTCAAAAAATTTTAGATGTATTTTTTTTTGTTTCTTACTTTTTCAAAGTCACTGTGCATTTGGAATATGTTTTAATGGGCAGGTACCATCACGAATTTGTTTATCGAATTTGTTTATGTTTCCTTACTTTTTCAAAGTCACTGTGCATTTGCAATATGTTTCAATGGGCAGGTACCATCACGAATTTGTTTATCGAATTTGTTTATGTTTCCTTACTTTTTCAAAGTCACTGTGCATTTGCAATATGTTTCAATGGGCAGGTACCATCACGAATTTGTCATGCTCAAAATTTTTTAGATGTATTTTTTTTTGTTTCTTACTTTTTCAAAGTCACTGTGCATTTGGAATATGTTTTAATGGGCAGGTACCATCACGAATTTGTTTATCGAATTTGTTTATGTTTCCTTACTTTTTCAAAGTCACTGTGCATTTGCAATATGTTTCAATGGGCAGGTACCATCACGAATTTGTCATGCTCAAAAAATTTTAGATGTATTTTTTTTTGTTTCTTACTTTTTCAAAGTCACTGTGCATTTGGAATATGTTTTAATGGGCAGGTACCATCACGAATTTGTTTATCGAATTTGTTTATGTTTCCTTACTTTTTCAAAGTCACTGTGCATTTGCAATATGTTTCAATGGGCAGGTACCATCACGAATTTGTCATGCTCAAAATTTTTTAGATGTATTTTCTTTTGTTTCCTTACTTTTTCAAAGTCACTGTGCATTTGGAATATGTTTTAATGGGCAGGTACCATCACGAATTTGTTTATCGAATTTGTTTATGTTTCCTTACTTTTTCAAAGTCACTGTGCATTTGCAATATGTTTCAATGGGCAGGTACCATCACGAATTTGTTTATCGAATTTGTTTATGTTTCCTTACTTTTTCAAAGTCACTGTGCATTTGCAATATGTTTCAATGGGCAGGTACCATCACGAATTTGTCATGCTCAAAATTTTTTAGATGTATTTTTTTTTGTTTCTTACTTTTTCAAAGTCACTGTGCATTTGGAATATGTTTTAATGGGCAGGTACCATCACGAATTTGTTTATCGAATTTGTTTATGTTTCCTTACTTTTTCAAAGTCACTGTGCATTTGCAATATGTTTCAATGGGCAGGTACCATCACGAATTTGTCATGCTCAAAAAATTTTAGATGTATTTTTTTTTGTTTCTTACTTTTTCAAAGTCACTGTGCATTTGGAATATGTTTTAATGGGCAGGTACCATCACGAATTTGTTTATCGAATTTGTTTATGTTTCCTTACTTTTTCAAAGTCACTGTGCATTTGCAATATGTTTCAATGGGCAGGTACCATCACGAATTTGTCATGCTCAAAATTTTTTAGATGTATTTTTTTTTGTTTCCTTACTTTTTCAAAGTCACTGTGCATTTGGAATATGTTTTAATGGGCAGGTAACATCACGAATTTGTTTATCGAATTTGTTTATGTTTCCTTACTTTTTCAAAGTCACTGTGCATTTGCAATATGTTTCAATGGGCAGGTACCATCACGAATTTGTTTATCGAATTTGTTTATGTTTCCTTACTTTTTCAAAGTCACTGTGCATTTGCAATATGTTTCAATGGGCAGGTACCATCACGAATTTGTCATGCTCAAAATTTTTTAGATGTATTTTTTTTTGTTTCTTACTTTTTCAAAGTCACTGTGCATTTGGAATATGTTTTAATGGGCAGGTACCATCACGAATTTGTTTATCGAATTTGTTTATGTTTCCTTACTTTTTCAAAGTCACTGTGCATTTGCAATATGTTTCAATGGGCAGGTACCATCACGAATTTGTCATGCTCAAAAAATTTTAGATGTATTTTTTTTTGTTTCTTACTTTTTCAAAGTCACTGTGCATTTGGAATATGTTTTAATGGGCAGGTACCATCACGAATTTGTTTATCGAATTTGTTTATGTTTCCTTACTTTTTCAAAGTCACTGTGCATTTGCAATATGTTTCAATGGGCAGGTACCATCACGAATTTGTCATGCTCAAAATTTTTTAGATGTATTTTTTTTTGTTTCCTTACTTTTTCAAAGTCACTGTGCATTTGGAATATGTTTTAATGGGCAGGTACCATCACGAATTTGTTTATCGAATTTGTTTATGTTTCCTTACTTTTTCAAAGTCACTGTGCATTTGCAATATGTTTCAATGGGCAGGTACCATCACGAATTTGTTTATCGAATTTGTTTATGTTTCCTTACTTTTTCAAAGTCACTGTGCATTTGCAATATGTTTCAATGGGCAGGTACCATCACGAATTTGTCATGCTCAAAATTTTTTAGATGTATTTTTTTTTGTTTCTTACTTTTTCAAAGTCACTGTGCATTTGGAATATGTTTTAATGGGCAGGTACCATCACGAATTTGTTTATCGAATTTGTTTATGTTTCCTTACTTTTTCAAAGTCACTGTGCATTTGCAATATGTTTCAATGGGCAGGTACCATCACGAATTTGTCATGCTCAAATTTTTTTAGATGTATTTTTTTTTGTTTCCTTACTTTTTCAAAGTCACTGTGCATTTGGAATATGTTTTAATGGGCAGGTACCATCACGAATTTGTTTATCGAATTTGTTTATGTTTCCTTACTTTTTCAAAGTCACTGTGCATTTGCAATATGTTTCAATGGGCAGGTACCATCACGAATTTGTTTATCGAATTTGTTTATGTTTCCTTACTTTTTCAAAGTCACTGTGCATTTGCAATATGTTTCAATGGGCAGGTACCATCACGAATTTGTCATGCTCAAAATTTTTTAGATGTATTTTTTTTTGTTTCTTACTTTTTCAAAGTCACTGTGCATTTGGAATATGTTTTAATGGGCAGGTACCATCACGAATTTGTTTATCGAATTTGTTTATGTTTCCTTACTTTTTCAAAGTCACTGTGCATTTGCAATATGTTTCAATGGGCAGGTACCATCACGAATTTGTTTATCGAATTTGTTTATGTTTCCTTACTTTTTCAAAGTCACTGTGCATTTGCAATATGTTTCAATGGGCAGGTACCATCACGAATTTGTCATGCTCAAAAAATTTTAGATGTATTTTTTTTTGTTTCCTTACTTTTTCAAAGTCACTGTGCATTTGGAATATGTTTCAATGGGCAGGTACCATCACGAATTTGTCATGCTCAAAAAATTTTAGATGTATTTTTTTTTGTTTCTTACTTTTTCAAAGTCACTGTGCATTTGCAATATGTTTTAATGGGCAGGTACCATCACGAATTTGTCATGCTATAAAAATCCTGCAGGAATGTGAAATTGACTGGCCCGATGAACTCGGGATGGCTTTGCAGTGATTCTGGGTCATCTCAATCGCTCGTTTGGGTTGATTTCAGAATGTCGCTTTTGGTGATGTTTTTTCACTATAGAATCATATTGCAAATGTACAAGAGTCAAGTGGACAAGAGTCCATCAGTCAATTAGATATCATTCTGACCACCAAACTGATACAAACTGACACCAAACCCACTTTTTCCAACTCGTTTAGTAGCCAACTATTACATACTTCAGAGCTGGCCCAAAATTCACAACGCCTTCGGTACAAACCATAAAAAAACCATAAAACACGTAGTTACGTTCTAGCTGCGGGTCCATTTCTTATGTTATGTGTTGGCCTAGCTGAGGCGACCCCGAATCCCAAGTTTCGGCTCGATAGGTCATTTGGTGTCCGAGAAAAACCCTAATTGGTGCTGAAAATCCACTATTTTCCATGACTTGCTACGGGGTCCTTGAATGAGATATCGGACAGAAACGTTGGGGTCTGTCTATATGGGCCGAGACGTTCGCAATGCACCTAGTCTTGCGACTCTGGGACATTTCTAAATGTCGTCATTTTCGTGATGCAAAAATGAATTGAAGTTATTTCAAATGTACGAGGCTGTTTCTCGGTCCGAGAACCTTCTAGAGCCACGTAACTCACCACGCACCATCTACGGGAGGTCTAGAACAGGTTTCTAAAGTTTCGGAACTCTAGGTCCGACGGTTCTTTTTTAGCTCCAACAAAGCTAACTATTGGAGCCACTGTCTGTCTCTACGCACCCCAATACGTCCCTCCATCCAAGTTGTGTTTTAGTGCAATTTTTTTTTCCTTTGATTTTTTTTGGGAAAAATGACTGATTTACAGTTCATGGGGGTTGCCTAATCACACATATGAAGTTTTGGAAAGATCAGACTTTTTTAACCCTTCGAAACAGCCCCTGAGACACCAATTATGGCACTTCCGGTTGGCACAGGAAGTTATAAATCAACACATATCCTCATTGGGGTATGCTGTTACAGAATCCTGAGTTTTAAGTCCTTACGTTAAGAATTGACTGATCTACACAGGGTTGAATGCACTATGTCTATCAAACTGCATGCAGTGTATGGGTAAACACTTTTAGGGGCATTTTAACCACTTCCGGTTGGTCCAGGAAGCTTAGAATCAACACAGGTAGACCTCATAGTGGCCTGATGGACTGGTACCGAAGACAGGTTCATACGGCATTCATAACCCACATAGGCCTCAGGTTGAAATTAGGGGTGCAGGCAATGTATTCCAATGGGGAGAGATGACACTGTAATCTGTGAGATCAAAAAACACTGTTTTACTGTGAAGGGTTAATGCCACACGGTCAAGGTTAGGCTTGTTGAGATCGGGAGGACCTTAGGAACATTCAAGTGGTGGAATTTTTCTTCTCACCCTAACGGTTCTCTCACTGTCACTCAAAAGCAAATGACATTGTGGTGCAGGCTTCATTTTGGGCCTTCTATTCTAATGGTTGCTGCGCCTAGACCGAGCGAGCTACGGTCAAGCGGGATAGCTCGTTGAACTCAGAACAGTCTGGAGACTATGGTGATGCCATTTTTTGTGTTGATTTCAGAATGCCATTTTGGTGATGGTCCCTCTCCGTTTAAACATATTGCAAATGTACAAAAGTCAACTAGCAAGTCAGTGTCCATCAGTCAATTAGATGTCATTATGACACCAAATGGATATCAATTGACACCAAACCCACTTTTTCCTACTCATTTAGTAGCCAACTATCACATATGTCAGAGCAGGCCCATAATTCACAGCGCCTCTAGTTGAAAACATAATAAAAAGGTAAAACACATAGTTACGTTCTAGCTGCGGGTCCAGTTCGGACATTATGTGAAGTCCTATGTGAGGCGACCCCGAATCCCGAGTTTCGGCTCGATAGGTCATTTGGTGTCCGAGAAAAACCCTAATTGGTGCTGAAAATCCACTATTTTCCATGACTTGCTACGGGGTCCTTGAATGAGCTATCGGACAGAAACTTTGGGGTCCGTCTCTATGGGCCGAGCCGGTTTCAACGCACCTAGCCTTGCGCCTCTGAGACTTTTCTAAACGTCGTCATTTTCGTGATGCAAAAATGAATTGAAGTTATTCCAAATGTACGAGGCTGTTTCTCGGTCCGAGAACCGTCTAGAGCCACGTAACTCGCCACGCACCATGGCCCGGAGGTCTAGAACAGGTTTCTAAAGTTTCGGAACTCTAGGTCCGACCGTTCTTTTTTAGCTCCAACAAAGCTAACTATTGCGGCCACTGTCTGTCTCTACGCACCCCAATACGTCCCTCCATCCAAGTTGTGTTTTAGTGCAATTTTTTTTTCCTTTGATTTTTTTGGGGAAAAATGACTGATTTACAGTTCATGGGGGTTGCCTAATCACCTATATGAAGTTTTGGACAGATCTGACTTTTTTAACCCTTCGAAACAGCCCCTGAGACACCAATTATGGCACTTCCGGTTGGCACAGGAAGCTATAAATCACCACATGTCTTGATTGACATGGCCACTTACAGAATCCTGAGTTTTAAGTCCTTACGTTAAGAATTGACTGATCTACACAGGGTTGAATGCACCATGTCTATCAAACTGCAGGCAGTGTATGGGTAAACACTTTTAGGGTGATTTGAACCACTTCCGGTTGGTCCAGGAAGCTTAGAATCAACACAGGTAGACCTCATAGTGGCCTGATGGACTGGTACCGAAGACAGGTTCATACGGCATTCATAACCCACATAGGCCTCAGGTTGAATTTTGTGGTGCAGGCAATGTATTCCTATGGGGAGAGATGACACTGTAATCTGTGAGATCAAAAAACACTGTTTTACTGTGAAGGGTTAATGCCACACGGTCAAGGTTAGGCTTGTTCAGATCGGGAGGACCTTAGGAACATTCCTATGGTGGAATTTTTCTTCTCACCCTAACGGTTCTCTCACTGTCACTCAAAAGCAAATGACATTGTGGGGCAGGCTTCATTTTGGGCCTAATATTCTAATGGTTGCTGCGCCTAGACCGAGCGAGCTACGGTCAAGCGGGATAGCTCGTTGAACTCAGCACAGTCTGGAGACTATGGTGATGCCATTTTTTGTGTTGATTTCAGAATGCCATTTTGGTGATGGTCCCTCTCTGTTTAAACATATTGCAAATGTACAAAAGTCAACTAGCAAGTCAGTGTCCATCAGTCCATTAGATGTCATTATGACACCAAACCCACTGTTTCCTACTCATTTAGATGCCAACTATCATATATGTCAGAGCAGTCCCATAATTCACAGCGCCTCTAGTTTAAAACATAATAAAAAGGTAAAACACATAGTTACGTTCTAGCTGCGGGTCCAGTTCGGACATTATGTGAAGTCCTATGTGAGGCGACCCCGAATCCCGAGTTTCGGCTCGATAGGTCATTTGGTGTCCGAGAAAAACCCTAATTGGTGCTGAAAATCCACTTATTTCCATGCCTTGCTACGGGGTCCTTGAACGAGCTATCGGAAAGAAACTTTGGGGTCCGTCTCTATGGGCCGAGCCGGTTTCAACGCACCTAGCCTTGCGTCTCTGAGACTTTTCTAAACGTCGTCATTTTCGTGATGCAAAAATGAATTGAAGTTATTGCGAATGTACGAGGCTGTTTCTCGGTCCGAGAACCATCTAGAGCCACGTAACTCGTCACGCACCATGGCCCGGAGGTCTAGAACAGGTTTCTAAAGTTTCGGAACTCTAGGTCCGACCGTTCTTTTTTAGCTCGAACAAAGCTAACTATTGCGGCCACTGTCTGTCTCTACGCACCCCAATACGTCCCTCCATCCAAGTTGTGTTTTAGTGCAATTTTTTTTTCCTTTGATTTTTTTGGGGAAAAATGACTGATTTACAGTTCATGGGGGTTGCCTAATCACATATATGAAGTTTTGGACAGATCTGAATTTTTTAACCCTTCGAAACAGCCCCTGAGACACCAATTATGGCACTTCCGGTTGGCACAGGAAGCTATAAGTCACCACATATCCTCATTGGGGTATGCTGTTACAGAATCCTGAGTTTTAAGTCCTTACGTTAAGAATTGACTGATCTACACAGGGTTGAATGCACTATGTCTATCAAACTGCATGCAGTGTATGGGTAAACACTTTTAGGGGCATTTGAACCACTTCCGGTTGGTCCAGGAAGCTTAGAATCGACACAGGTAGACCTCATAGTGGCCCGATGGACTGGTACCGAAGACAGGTTCATACGGCATTCATAACCCACATAGGCCTCAGGTTGAAATTAGGGGTGCAGGCAATGTATTCCTATGGGGAGAGATGAAACTGTAATCTGTGAGATCAAAAAACCCTGTTTTACTGTGAAGGGTTAATGCCACACGGTCAAGGTTAGGCTTGTTGAGATCGGGAGGACCTTAGGAACATTCATGTGGTGGAATTTTTCTTCTCACCCTAACGGTTCTCTCACTGTCACTCAAAAGCAAATGACATTGTGGGGCAGGCTTCATTTTGGGCCTACTATTCTAATGGTCGGTTATTGTGTTATTTCAGAAAATCATAGAAAATCACAGAAATGTCGCAGAGCTCCGCAGCACACTTTAAAAAGATTCGTATGAACACCCTGCAACTGGATCTGTAACCGTTGAAAAAAAAAAACGCCTATTTGTGACCATCACCAATTTGTCATTGTTCCGTTTCTCTTAAATGACGATAGATAAATGGCTGGTTCTTTTTTTATTGACACCGGAGGCTCCTTGGCTTTGACCCGAAGTGGAAAAATAATTTCTCTACTTCCATTTTAAGCCTTTAATCCCAGAAAAATGGCCGTAGCTCAAAAACCGTCGAGGCCTAGACGCCATCCCGTTCGGGGCCAACTGCCCCTTGAGCCAAACCTACGCTCGCCAAGTTTCGGCTTCGAATTATTTTCAGTTTTTGAGATAAGGCCCCGTCGCGATTCGTGATGTTTTGCCAAATTGCCATATGATTCCGTATGCCATCTGGTGGGAGTGTCCGGGACGGCGGAAAAACGGTCCGAAACTTGTTTTTTTTTTAAAACGGGAACCGAAAGTCCGACAAAGTTCATTCGACGACTTCCCGGTAGGTCCGGCCCTACCGCACGGCCCGACGCCGACCGCGAATTTTACAAACGATTTCGGACGTCGGGTAAGGGACCGTACATTTGCAATATGGACTTTCTCACTGATCATACACGAAATGCCGAAATGTTCCCTTATGTATGTAATACCATTTCATATTTTTAACAAGAGTATGGGGCGCAATAGGGCGATGTAGGCTTGTACACAATCACCCAAACTTAACACACACACACACACATACCCTCTCTGTGTGTGGTTACAGTTGGCTAATGCATATCAATGGTTTTAGAAACAGCAGTAACATCAGGCAGGATTTAGGCTAGCTAGTTGTAGCTCAATCTTGGGTGCAATGATCACGTTCCCGCACTGACTGACTGTGTGGAGGATCATTGGTTCAACGTTACGTTACCCTACGTGCTACACTAGCAATGTTATATATTGCTGTCGGTTATATTAGCTACGACTTTGTGTAGCTTCACATGTAGAAAAAGTTGGAAGTTGTTGCTCCTCCGTCTGTAATTTTCTTTCCACATGTTTTGCAAGTTGAAATTCGTTTTTTGATGACTACAGGGTAGTCTTTATATCTGAAAATAATACTTTTGGGTATCATCTTTCCAAGGGCTCCGTCTGAATTCACCCACCGACGTTCCTCTGCACTGCCACGTGCAACTTTTTCTCAGCTGGCACAATTTGAATGGCTGCTGCTCGATTCAAACTGTAATCTGTTAAATGAAGAGTTGATGCGCTGCACCCTTTTGTTAATAGCATAATTTTTTATATATTTGGGCTTGGGGAGGGTATCAAGTCAGTTTGTGTCAAAAGGCTCAAGTCCAAGTTAAGTCACGAGTCATTTCCGTTGGTACCCATGTGTCTCTCCTCACTCGGCAAGCCTGCTCACTGACGTAAATATCAAACTGATAATTGTGACTTGATTGATTTGGGATGATCTGAATAATGATAATGGAGAGCCTAACCCTTTAATCATAGGCTATTGCTTCTTTCTCTAAAATCACTGTTTCCATATTTATAGTCATACTAAGCTATATGGAATTGTTTTAAGGTCATACCAAGGATCATTGGATTTAATTTTAAGACTGCTTGAAATATCAAACATATTTTTGGGACTTACTGCTATTAGCCCATTCAAATGCATTGAATAACAGATTCACTACATGGACCAACAGATAGTCTCCCCCAATAAATCATAAGGAAGTTTATTCTGAAGTGTCTTTCCTATATCTGGGCGATAAGCAAGGGCTATAATCAAGATCAGGAAACATTTATTTACATTTTTTGTTACATGTATTTAACCCCTTATTTTTGGCACTAAACAGTCTCTGTATGTACAGTGCATTCGGGAAAGTATTCAGACCCCTTCACTTTTTCCACATTTTGTTACTTTACAGCCTAATTCTAAAATTGATTAAATTATTATTTTTCCTCATCAAACTACACACAATACCCCATAATGGAAAAGCAAAAACAGGTTTTTAGAAATATTTTCAAATGTATACAATGTTTTAAACAGAAATACATGATTTACTTAAGTATTCAGACCCTTTCCTATGTGACTCGAAATTGAGCTCAGGTGCATCATTGATCATCCTTGATGTTTCTACAACTTGATTTAAGTCCACCTGTGGTAAATTCAATTGACTGGACATGATTTGGATAGGCACACTCCTGTCTATATAAGGTCCCACAGTTAACAGTGCATGTCAGAGCAAAAACAAGAGCTCAGAGAATGGATTGTGTTGAGGCACAGATCTGGGGAAGGGTACCAAACATTTCTGCAGCATTGAAGGTCCCCAGAACACAGTGACCTCCATCATTCTTATATAGAATAAGTTTGGAACCACCAAGGCTCTTCCTAGAGCTAGCCACCTGGCCAAACTGAGCAATCTAGTTTCTCAAGGCCTATGTCAGGGAGGTGACCAAGAACAAGATGGTCACTCTGACAGAGCTCCAGAGTTCCTCTGTGGAGATGGGAGAACTTTCCAGAAGGACAACCATCTTTATAGCACTCCACCAATCAAGCCTTTATGGTAGAGTGGGCAGACGGAAGCCACCCCTCAGTAAAAGTCTCATGACAGCTCACTTGGAGTTGCCAAAACGCAACTAAAGACTCTCAGGCCATGAGAAACAAGATTCTCTAATGCGAGAATATTCAAAGAGAAATATTCAACACAGAGAACTAAAGATCAATGGAACTAGTTGTTTTTCAGTTCAACATCTGTTTAGAATCTGTGTAGAGGTTCCAATCCGGGACTCATATCTACGTGTGGCAAGTTCTCATTGGTCCACATTATCTATACATTGAAGCTGAAACAGGATACTTTACATTTGGCCATTGGCCCAATTTTACAGCAATGAATTCAAATGTGTCAACCACAGGCTAGGTTTGAGTATAAACTACATCCAGTCTCTTTTTTTCAGTGGAGAAACAACGAGAACAGGGAAGAATGAATATCGACCATTCACTTTCCAGCATAACAACTGTGATTTTTTTCTCTTTGAATAAATATATTCTCCTCCTGATTTGCTTTGGGGTCTGTGTTGTCAAAGAATATCATCAACTGCTAACACTGGTCTGATGAAAACAAGATTGAACTCTGGCCTGAGTTCCAAGCGGCACGTCTGGAGGAAACCTGGCACCATCCCTATGGTGGCAGCATCATGCTGTGGGGATGCTTTTCAGCTGCAGGGACTAGGAGGCTAGTCAGGATCGAGGGAAGGATGAATGTAGCAAAGTACAGACAGATCCTTGACGAAAAACTGATCTAGAGCGATTAGGACCTCAGACTAGGGCAAATGTTCTCCTTCCAACAAGACAACAAACCAATGTAACGTAACAAAATGCAGAAAAAAGTGAAGGGGTCTGAAAACTTTCCTAATGCACTGTACTTCCATAAAATGTTTCAACTGGTACCGGGGACCTTCAGATGAGTCTTGTGAGGCTTGTTAGCGTTCTAGAGCAAACAATGACATGTATGGGTTTGTGATAGTCTTATCTTTCCATAGAGGGGTCATATTAGTTTATAAGTCAAACTGTTAGGATGTTACAGACAATTGTATGAGAAATACAATTTTCGGGATGACTCAAGTTCTGACAAACACCGCTCTAGCTCTGTCACCTTTCACCGCAGATGCAGGAGTGCGACATCGGCGGATGCAGTGGATTGAGACCCATGCAAGATGCAGTACTCCTTTCACAGAACAGCGCAAACTGGCTCTAACCAGAATAGAAAGAGGAGTGGGATGCTCCGGTGCACAACTGAGCAAGAGTATAAGTAAGTATAAGACAAGTATATTAGAGTGTCTAGTTTGAGAAACAGACGCCTCACAGGACCTCAACTGGCAGCTTCATTAAATAGTTCCCACAAAACACCAGTCTCAACGTCAACTGTGAAGAGGCAACACTGCGATGCTGGCCTTCTAGGCAGAGTTGGAAAAAAAGCCATATCTCAGACTGGCCAATAAAAATAAAAGATTAAGATGGGCAAAAGTACACATACATTGGACAGAGGAAGTCCGCCTAGAAGGCCAACATTCTGGAGTCGCCTCTTCACTGTTGAAGTTGAGACTGGTGTTCTGTGGTTACTATTTAATGAAGCTGCCAGTTGTGAGGTGTCTGTTTCTCAAACTAGACACTTTAATCAGAACAACAGTTTTCACCTTTGCTAACATAATTGCAAAAGGGTTTTCTAATGATCAATTAGACTTTTAAAATTGTGGATGCAAATCTGCCAATAGAAAGAACATAAACTCTTGAAATCTGGATAGGCTAAATGTTGACAGGTTTGGAGTGTGTATTGACACAATGGGCAAATTCGTTTTACATGGCCTGTTGCCCAAGGTGGGTGGAGATGTATCTTTAGGATTGATGGAATGGTCAAAAATGAGCAAACCCTGTACACCAGTGGGACCACAAAATGAATTTGCCTAAAATGTTAGTGTTATCATTTGCTCCATGGCTAGGTGGCCAAGTATAAGGTCATAACTAGTTAAAACAACTGAAAAGTTATAAACTCTGTCTATTCCTACATTTTATATTATTCAAATCCGATTTTAAGCCTAACCTTAACCAGGCTGCTAGCCTTAGCCTAATCCTAACCTTAATAAATCTAGACCAAGAAGCTAATTTATTAATGTTTTCATTTATGCTTTGACTGCATGCTGACAGTGCGTTCAGAAAAGGGAAAGGGGGTAACTTAATCAGTTGTACAACTGAATGTATTCAACTGAAATGTGTCTTCTACATTTAACCCAACCCTTCTGAATCAGAGAGGTGAGGGAGGCTGCCTCGCCCGGGGAACAGTGGGTTAACTGCCTTGCTCAGTGGCAGTACGCCAGCAGACTTAATTTGACAAGGTTCCCGTGAAGCAATTGTAATAACAGTCCACCACAACATAGCCGAGAGTCTCCTGAATAGCAATATGAATAACTTTTCGTTTGAGTTAGAGATTAATCTATTGTGTGCATTGTCTTGACTTTACTTTCATTAATCTGATGACTGTTACTGATCTAATCAACTAACTATGTTTAATTGTTACCCAATTTAAATTAATCATGTAACAATTAACTCATTAGGATTTTGGGCAGCACAAGAGGAGTTCTTTAAAGAGTTACCATCTCCCAAATTAAACTCTAAAGTCTTTACCTATCACATCCATAAACAGTCAACTTATTAATCATAAGGGGCGGCAGCGTAGCCTAGTGGTTAGAGCGTTGGACTAGTAACCGAAAGGTTGCAGGTTAGAATCCCCGAGCTGACAAGGTACAAATCTGTCATTCTGCCACTGAACAAGGCAGTTAACCCACTGTTCTTAGGCATTGAAAATAAGAATTTGTTCTTAACTGACTTGCCTGGTTAAATACAATGTAAAATAAATACAAAATATATTATCATTCTAAACAGTCAGAAACCTCCTGCATCTGCAAAAACCCTTACTTATGAATCAGTACTACACAAATTGTTATTTACTAGCTAACTAAATGGCTACACAGGATGAGCATACACACATAATACATTAGAAACAGGTCACTAGTGAACTGACAACAATATGGCGGCTTGTTACAAAAAGACATGGAGAGGGCGAGACAGAGACACTTAACGTTGGCACATTTTAGAAACTACTTTCACAGTAATCATATACTTTGCACACAAACCGCCGCCTGTTTGGAGTAAGAAATAATGAATGTATTTATGTGTAAATGCCTTGGTTCGCCGTATTATCTGTCGGAACAGGCCTTGTTGGAAAGGTTGTTGGGCCTTTATGCAGCATGAGTGTAAGGATCTGATTGTCCAAAAATGGTCCCCACCCGTCTCCTTCTGTTGCTCTCCTCTGCCGTCGCCCGGCATCCCGTTGTGTAGTCCTGAACAGAACTACAGAGCTAACTTCCACTCGCTTTGGAAGATGCTTATTGGAAGATAGGCTAGCAAGCCTATTGGTGATGAGAGAAGTAGAATAGGATGGTTTGAGGATAGCAGTACAATGGTCCCACTTAAATTCACTTTTCTAGATACTTTACTTAGGACAGGTAATCATAATCATAATCCTCATGTTGAGATTTCAGAGTTCAAACCACCTTGGACGTGACCTGCAGATACACATCTCCCTGGTCTAATATGTTAATTCTTAACCCACCGTTTTATATAGTTCATTCTAAAGGGGCGGTTTGTGAGGCTCACATGCTCTCTGACTTCACTTAAGGGGCGGTGACTACTTGTACAAAGTTATAGAAACAATTTCCTCTTATAGTTTCTAACATCACATCCCTCTCTTAACAAAAACTCTTTCATAATTTGTTATATTACATACACAATGTAGAGGATGTAGACTTCGTACATGTAGTGTGTATACTTTTCAAGTTACAGCATTTACTTTATAACATTTTTAATGACGTCACAAAATAACAACCGAAATGACATTATTTTTCTTTTGATCATCTCTGACCATTCCCCATGTTCTATGTTAGAAATATTGTTCCAGTATTTGCTTCAGAACGTGTTAGAGTTTCAACGGGAAAATGTCTGTGAAACGTTTTGTGCCTAAGGCACATTAATGTGTGAATTTGGAGGGAGAAATAGCTGAAGGTTCTAATCATTGATTTACAACAGGGTGTGAACTGTCCCCCCTTTGTGGGTGAGAGGGTATGGTTGAAGTCATCCATTTCCAAGCTGATCTGACCTATTTGGATCCTCACAGGACAGTCATGACAGTCCCCCTCTGGTGGGTTCAATCTTGGAGGGATTCTGCAAGTTGCAACTCGCCACAAGAATGACCACCAGATGTCCTGGTTTGTGGATCATCATGCCAGTTCCCCTCTGGTGGTTTAACCTTGTAGGATTTCTGTAAGTTGCAGACTCCCACAAGAATGGCCATGGGATGTCTTGGTTGTGGATCTTTGATCCGGACACATCGTCCTGTTGTCCAGGCTGGTGGATCTAGGAAGTTACTTAGATGTTAATAACGCATAACACTCACGAAATACATCATTACATTTCTTCCACAAATGAGCGGCATTGTGGCACTAACTGGTGGTCGTATTGGGAACTTGTTTGTGACACTATCACTTCCTAAGAGTCAAAGGAAATGAAAATGAAATTAAGAATAAAACACAAACAAAAAGATATACAAAATATAATTACCACACCTTAATCATCTAACTGGACTCTGTTCTATATACTTCCACAGTTTTGGCTAAATTACGCTATCATGGCATTTTGTCTATTGTCATATCTAGGGCGATCCGACTTAGTGGTGTGTTGCTTAGGGCACTATCCTAAATTGATAACTACATTATAAGTTTATAGCTGTAAGATGTGCGTATCTGGCTGCAGGGAAGTCAGGCGCAGGAGAGCAGAACTGGGTTAAACAGGAGCAGTTTATTGAGGCAAGTCCGACGGCACCCAGAACAGCTCCCACACTACCGGCGCCACCAGGCTGGAGGCCGGAAGTAGAGGGGTGGGATCCATGGGCCGCTACTCTGTGTCATACAGCCGGGACAGTGTGACTACCTTGACATTCTGGGAACCTGGTCTGTACGAAAGGGTGAAATCAAAATGGGTAAAAAACATGGCCCACATTGTCTGGCGAGGATTCAGTCTCCTTGCTGCCCGGATGTACTCCAGATTGCGGTGGTCAGTCCAGATGAGAAAAGGGTGTTTAGCCCCCTCAAGCCAATGTCTCCATGCCTTCAAAGCCTTGATGACAGCCAATAGCTCCTGGTCCCCCACGTCATAGTTTCGCTCCGCCGGAATGTGCATCCTAAAGAAGAAGGAACAGGGGGAGCTTCGGTGGCATACCCGAGCGGTGAAAGAGCACGGCTCCTATCCCAGCCTCTGACGCGTTCACCTCCACTGTGATCGCCAAAGAGGGATCCGGATGGGCTAGCACGGGAGCCGAGGTAAACAGAGCCCTTAGGTGACCAAAAGCCCTGTCTGCCTCAGCCGACCACTGCAAACCCACCGGGCCCCCCTTCAGCAGTGAGGTAATGCGTGCCGCTACCTGACCAAAACCCTGGATAAACCTCCGGTAGTATTTAGAAAACCCTAGAAAACGCTGCACCTCCTTTACCGTGGTGGGAGTGGGCCAATTACGCACAGCTGAAATGGGGTCACTCTCCATCTACACCCCTGAGGTGGAAATGCGGTATCCTAGGAAGGCGACAAACTGCTGAATGAACAGGCATTTCTCAGAATTGACGTACCGGTCATGCTCCAACAGTCGACCTAGCACCATGCGCACCATGGACACATGCTTGGCGCGTGCAGCGAAGTATATCAGAATGTCATCAATATACTCCACTACACCCTGCCCATGCAGGTCCCTGAAAATCTCATCCACAAAGGCTTGGAAGACTGAGGGGGCATTCATTAACCCGTACGGCATGACGAAGTACTCATAATGCTCTGAGGTAGTACTGAACCCAGTCTTCCACTCGTCTCCCTCCCGGGTTCGCACCAGGGTGTAAGCACTCCAGAGGTCTAGTTTCGTGAAGAAGCGCGCCCCGTGCATTGACTCAATCGCTGTGGCTATGAGAGGTAGCGGGTAAACTGTACTTCACAGTAATCTGGTTAAGAGCTCGATAGTCAATACATGGGCGCAGACCTCCCTCCTTCTTCTTCACAGAAAAGAAACTTGAGGAGACGGGTGAAGTAGAGGACCGAATATACCCCTGACGCAGGGATTCGGAGACATACTGTATGTCTCCATAGCCGCCGTCTCTGCCTTTGACAGGGGATACCCGTGACTCCTGGGAAGTTCGGCGTCTACCAGGAGATTTATCGCACAATCCCCCCGACGATGGGGTGGTAATTGAGTCACCTTCGTTTTGGAGAAGGCGAGAGCCAAATCTGAATATTTGGGGGGAATGCGCACGGTGGAGACCTGGTCTGGACTTTCCACCATAGTAGCACCAACGGAAACACCTGAACAGCTCCCAGAGCACTCTCGCGACCACCCCGTGAGAGCCCTCCGTTGCCATGAAACAGTGGGGTCATGACAGGCTAACCAGGGTAGGCCTAGCACCACGGGAAATGCAGGAGAGTCAATAAGGAAGAGACTGATTCTCTCCTTCTGACCCCCCTGCGTCACCATGCCCAGGGGAGCGGTGGCCTCCCTAATCAACCCTGACCCTAATGGTCGACTGTCTAAGGCGTGAACTGGGAAGGGCATAGCCACTGGAACAATGGGGATCCCTAAACTATGGGCGGATGATCAATCCATGAAATTCCCAGCCACACCTGAATCGACGAGCGTCTTATGCTGACAATGCGGGGAGAACTCAGGAAAAGTAACATACAAAAACCTGTGTGCAACAGAGGGCTCTGGGTGAGAATGGTGCCAGATCACCTGGGGTGACGCCAGAGTGTCCTGCCTGCTGCCTCGACCCCCAGAGGAACCAACCAGGCACCAACCGGCAGTGTGACCTCTGCGGCCACAGATTGTGCACGTGAATGAACCCCCTCCGGTTTCCCTGAGCGCAGCACCTCCCAGCTCCATGGGCATCGGAGAGGTGGTGCTGGTAGACAGCAGGTTATCCAGCTGAATGGACAGGTTCACCAGCTGGTCAAAGGTGAGGGTGGTGTCCCTGCAGGCGATAGTGGTCGATCAGGGCCCTGTCGTCCCATCCCGCGCCGGCGGCCAGGGTCTGAAAGTCCATTGCGAACTCCTGAGCGCTCCTCGTCCCCTGCCTCAGATGGAAGAGACGTTCACCCGCCGCTCTACACTCGGGCGGGAGGTCGAAGGTGGGTGAAATCCTCGAAATGGTCAAGCGCCTCATCTCCTTTCTCCCACACGGCGTTGGCCCACTCCAGGGCTTTCCTCGAGAGGCATGAGACGAGGGCGGACACCCTCTCACGGCCCGAAGGAGCCGGGTGGACGGTTGCCTGGTATAGATCCAGCTGCAACAGGAAACCCTGGCAGCGTGCAGCCGTCTCATCATACTCCCGGGGATGGGCGAGACGAATCCCACTGGGACCAGGTGCAAGGGAGGCGAGCATTGGAGACCCCTGTTGTGCTGGTGGAGGCGCTGAAGGAACTCCCTGTCTCTCCTAGCGGTCCATAGTTTGGACGACGCAGTCCATGCCGGCGCCGAGATGGTGGAGCATTGCCGCGTGCCCCCGGAGGCGCTCCTCGGCCCCTATACCAGAGGTACCTGCTCCTGCTGACTCCATATTCGGGTGTGGAATTCTGTAAAAGGTGCATAACTGGCTTCAGGGAAGTCAGATACGCAGGAGAGCAGAACTGGGTAATAACCAGAGCAGTTTAATGAGGCAAAACCGACGGCACCCAGAACAACAAAATATGGGTTGAAATAATCTAGTCTACAATGCACATACACTTTACAACAAACAATTCAACACACAGACGTGGGGGGAACAGAGGGTTATATACACGTCACCGAAATGAGGGAATGTAAACAAACAAGACAAAATAAATGGAAAATGAAAGGTGGATCGGCGATGGCTAGAAGACCGGTGACGTCGACCCCCGAACGCCGCCCGAACAAGGAGAGGAACCGACTTTGGCGGAAGTAGTGACAACTAGCTTCGGACAGTCTACAGGAATGACCTATGGACCTCTGGGGAAAAAAATGGTGATTAATGTAGCTGTAGAGTCAAAGGGGTGTCAGGGTCTATTTCCACTTTACCAAGACTGGTATTTTGCTTGAACGCTTAATAAGTGATCCTTGTATGAATCCTCATTAAATGTTCCGTTGTGCGTTTATGCTTGCACAAGTGCACATGCCAAGGGCAAGAAAACCAAATATCCTGGTAGGCTGCAACCTGGACAGAATGAGTCATCAGAATATTTCCATGTCAATGACCTTGTCTCAGGAAGAATTGGTGCCGACCTCAAGCCTTATGCCAAGGGGACCTGTACTGGATTTAATACAAGTCAAAGTGTCTTACGCTATTGTAGTGGCGATAGGTATGAAGGAGACTATTTCATAACTATGTCATCCACAGAGGAGCTAACCTCACGACAGAAGTACTCTATAAGCACTGAATCAAACTTTCCTCCAGAATGGAGGGTTCTATTTATTAGCAGAACAGTGTTTTGGCGATTCCCTTCCATGTGTTGCAATCTGAGTGGCTAATCCCTCTGTCGTTGTTATGAAGGGCATTTTGAATTGTTAGGTCTCTAACATTCTTACTGACTGTGGCTGGCATTGGTACTGGTTCCCAAGGGGACCAGCTATCCTACCAATTTATTTCGTAATGTTATCCTACAGGTACTTCTGCGCAACCAGGGGAGGAAAGACCTTGGACCATTGTTACTCTAACTTCCGCGACGCATATAAGGCCCTGCCCTGCCCCCCTTTCGGAAAAGCTGACCACGACTCCATTTTGTTGATCCCTGCCTACAGACAGAAACTAAAACAAGAGGCTCCCACGCTGAGGTCTGTCCAACGCTGGTCCGACCAAGCTGACTCCACACTCCAAGACTGCTTCCATCACGTGGACTGGGAGATGTTTCGTATTGCGTCAGATAACAACATTGACGAATACGTTGATTCGGTGTGCGAGTTCATTAGAACGTGCGTTGAAGATGTCGTTCCCATAGCAACGATTAAAACATTCCCTAACCAGAAACCGTGGATTGATGGCAGCATTCGTGTGAAACTGAAAGCGCGAACCACTGCTTTTAATCAGGGCAAGGTGTCTGGTAACATGACCGAATACAAACAGTGCAGCTATTCCCTCCGCAAAGCTATCAAACAAGCTAAGCGCCAGTACAGAGACAAAGTAGAATCTCAATTCAACGGCTCAGACACAAGAGGCATGTGGCAGGGTCTACAGTCAATCACGGACTACAGGAAGAAACCCAGCCCAGTCACGGACCAGGATGTCTTGCTCCCAGGCAGACTAAATAACTTTTTTGCCCGCTTTGAGGACAATACAGTGCCACTGACACGGCCTGCAACGAAAACATGCGGTCTCTCCTTCACTGCAGCCGAGGTGAGTAAGACATTTAAACGTGTTAACCCTCGCAAGGCTGCAGGCCCAGATGGCATCCCCAGCCGCGCCCTCAGAGCATGCGCAGACCAGCTGGCCGGTGTGTTTACGGACATATTCAATCAATCCCTATACCAGTCTGCTGTTCCCACATGCTTCAAGAGGGCCACCATTGTTCCTGTTCCCAAGAAAGCTAAGGTAACTGAGCTAAATGACTACCGCCCCGTAGCACTCACATCCGTCATCATGAAGTGCTTTGAGAGACTAGTCAAGGACCATATCACCTCCACCCTACCTGACACCCTAGACCCACTCCAATTTGCTTACCGCCCAAATAGGTCCACAGACGATGCAATCTCAACCACACTGCACACTGCCCTAACCCATCTGGACAAGAGGAATACCTATGTGAGAATGCTGTTCATCGACTACAGCTCGGCATTCAACACCATAGTACCCTCCAAGCTCGTCATCAAGCTCGAGACCCTGGGTCTCGACCCCGCCCTGTGCAACTGGGTACTGGACTTAAAAAAATCAAATCAAATCAAATGTTATTTGTCACATACACATGGTTAGCAGATGTTAATGCGAGTGTAGCGAAATGCTTGTGCTTCTAGTTCCGACAATGCAGTAATAACAATAACCCTGGGTCTCGACCCCGCCCTGTGCAACTGGGTACTGGACTTCCTGACGGGCCGCCCCCAGGTGGTGAGGGTAGGCAACAACATCTCCTCCCCGCTGATCCTCAACACTGGGGCCCCACAAGGTTGCGTTCTGAGCCCTCTCCTGTACTCCCTGTTCACCCACGACTGCGTGGCCACGCACGCCTCCAACTCAATCATCAAGTTTGCGGACGACACAACAGTGGTAGGCTTGATTACCAACAACGATGAGACGGCCTACAGGGAGGAGGTGAGGGCCCTCGGAGTGTGGTGTCAGGAAAACAACCTCACACTCAACGTCAACAAAACTAAGGAGATGATTGTGGACTTCAGGAAACAGCAGAGGGAACACCCCCCTATCCACATCGATGGAACAGTAGTGGAGAGGGTAGCAAGTTTTAAGTTCCTCGGCATACACATCACAGACAAACTGAATTGGTCCACTCACACAGACAGCATCGTGAAGAAGGCGCAGCAGCGCCTCTTCAACCTCAGGAGGCTGAAGAAATTTGGCTTGTCACCGAAAGCACTCACAAACTTCTACAGATGCACAATCGAGAGCATCCTGGCGGGCTGTATCACCGCCTGGTATGGCAACTGCACCGCCCTCAACCGTAAGGCTCTCCAGAGGGTAGTGAGGTCTGCACAACGCATCACCGGGGGCAAACTACCTGCCCTCCAGGACACCTACACCACCCGATGTCACAGGAAGGCCATAAAGATCATCAAGGACATCAACCACCCGAGCCACTGCCTGTTCACCCCGCTATCATCCAGAAGGCGAGGTCAGTACAGGTGCATCAAAGCTGGGACCGAGAGACTGAAAAACAGCTTCTATCTCAAGGCCATCAGACTGTTAAACAGCCACCACTAACACTGAGTGGCTGCTGCCAACACACTGACACTGACTCAACTCCAGCCACTTTAATAATGGGAATTGATGGGAAATGATGTAAATATATCACTAGCCACTTTAAACAATGCTACCTTATATAAATGTTACTTACCCTACATTATTCATCTCATATGCATACGTATATACTGTACTCTATATCATCGACTGTATCCTTATGTAATACATGTATCACTAGCCACTTTATACTATACTATGCCACTTTGTTTACATACTCATCTCATTTGTACATACTGTACCCGATACCATCTACTGTATCTTGCCTATGCTGCTCTGTACCATCACTCATTCATATATCCTTATGTACATATTCTTTATCCCCTTACACTGTGTACAAGACAGTAGTTTTGGAATTGTTAGTTAGATTACTTGTTATTACTGCATTGTCGGAACTAGAAGCACAAGCATTTCGCTACACTCGCATTAACATCTGCTAACCATGTGTATGTGACAAATAAAATTTGATTTGATTTGAACACATGATTAGAGCATTGTCCTAGTTGTTTTGTAGTTGAGACTACGCATGGCAATAAATTATTATAGTTACCATTGTTTTGGTAGGTAGGTCTTTCATGACACGTGTGGGACACCTCAGTGATATCTCAAATGTATTCTATGGTTATCACGCCTTTCTTTCTTGTGGGGAAATGTACAACTTGTTCCTGATCAGGGGGCCTCGTACAGCATTGCACGTAGTCCTAACCCCCCCCCACTGGCCTCATAATGGATCTGAGCTACTATTCCCCCTTTGTGTCTCGGGATCCCCCCCCCCTACCAGCAGTTGGTGTTGGTGTCCGATTGTTATTATTGCTCATTATTGTTATTTAAAAAATAACAAGTTATGAGTTGTTGGAAGCTGCAAAAACAATTTTAATATATTTATAGACGTTAGTGGATCATCAATAGTGGATCAGTTATGTGGGAGTTGGACGTCAATGAATTTGCAAAAGCTAATTTAATTGATTAAGCAATGTTAATGACTAATCATACCTGTATAGGCTATCTGGGAATTAAACTTTAATTAACCTGAAAGTGTTGCTGTATCTAGGTTAAGGTTGACAAGTTTAAAATGTCTCATTGGTTGGAACAAATACATTTTGTCCTAATCTGAGTGATCAACCTGATATAAATATTTGTTTGCAAATGTAGCTTACTTGTTAAATCGAATGAGACAACGATATCCAATCAGTTGAGATTCGTTGGAAATTATAAAGTGTCACCTGTGAGAAGACGTTTGCCCTCACATTGGATTTAATTACATTTTTTCCAAATAAATTACTGCCGATTCTTCACCACAAAGAATCACTTAGCCCTGAAAGTTGAACTCACAAGAGATTCCAGCAAAGGCTGGACTTCCGTCGCCCAAGGCGGGATTTCCGCTGTAAACAAAGGAGAATGGCTTCTCTCTCTTTATTAGCTTCGCCTCTAATGCAAAGCTAGCCTTTCTTGCACAAGAATGTTAATTTCAAGCACAAACAGGGTATCCTTCAATTCGGGAATGGGGTTTACGAACGACTTTACATGTCTCAGGTTCAACCTAGCGATGTTAATGGAACACTAGGTAACAAAGAAATACTCACGCTACTGAAGCTCGATGAACAGAGAGATAATACTTTGCTTTGGCCAAACTAATATATTTTCTCAAATTTCCTTAAATCGGCTGGCCCTAAATGTCCCAGTTCTGGAAATGTAATAATTGGTGAGTCTACTCACTCTGACCCTTTGTCAGGTATAAAACAACACAATCTTTCACTGCCATCTGGGTTGAAATGAAACAAACACAAACTCTCAACGATGATCCTGCCTACAGCTCTATTGTTGTATAATGTAATTTTGCTACAACATTCATATAGACTGAATTCAGCAGTAAAGCCTAATATTGTCTTAGTTTCCTTGCATGCGGCTCCAATATGTTGTGACTTTACTTTCATTAATCTGATGACTGTTATTTATCAAATCAACTAAGTATATTTAATAGTTACCCAATTCTATGAATCATGTAACAATTAACTTATTAGCATTTGGGGCACCAAAAGAGAGGTTCTTTAAAAACCTGTAAGTGGAACATATAAAATTGCTCATTACAGTTAGTAGTATAGCTAGAATTTCAGCAGCACATTACAGAGAACATTCACCAAATGCCAGGGGACAGAGAAAAGTTGCCATCATCCCAAACCTTAGCATGGTTCAGAACAATATACCCCATTCATGTCAGCAAATTTAAAGTATCATATTACTCAATAAATCCCATCGAATATTTTACAGGTGAAATTAAATGCATTAGTTTACAATGACCCCTGTAAATCATAGTTGCACAATCTCGCCTTTCAGGTGCCCATATGTTATTAATGGCATCCTTCAAGGTGTTCCACTGTAATACATAACAGGGAAACTGATTTACAGCATCTACAAATGGCTGACTATTTTCCATTTCCAAGGCAGCACGGAGGTGGCCTTATGTGGTCTGTCTTCCTTGTCCGATGGTTTATGTAACCAGAGTTTTTGAAATGTCACTCTGAGGATTTAGCCAGGCTGAGCCTTTGTAATCCTCAGCACAGATACTTATACAAATCCTGGATTTAATTAGATTTCCCCATTTAGTAATTTGCTGTCTGAAGCCTAATTCCAGCATAATGCTCACAGTGAGTGAGTGAGTGTCTGTATCCCTGGCAGCCGCAAGGACTGGGCACCATGTTCTACTTCAGTGTCTAGTTGTCCAACGTGTTCCATTTCACTTTGCAGGCTCTTTAGGTTTCATTCTACTGAAAATACAGTAAAATACTATCGGTGTAGTCTTTACCTTGATTGACAGATCAGCCATTTGTGTATGAATAATTTCCCAGTCTTAGCTAGTCAGGGTGAGTGACATCTTTTATCAGGGGTATAGAGGAGATGACATTTTACCCCTTTTTCTCCACAATTTTGTGATATCCAATTGGTAGTTACAGTCTTGTGCCTACGGGAGAGGCAAAGGTCGAGAACCATGCGTCGTCGGAAACACGACCCTGCCAAGCCGCAATGCTTCTTGACACACTGCTAGCTTAACCCGGAAGCCAGCCGCACCAAGGTGTCAGAGGAAACACTGTCCACCTGGCGACCAAAGTCAGCTTGCAGGCACCCGGCCTGCCACAAGGAGTCACCAGAGAGTCACAAGGAAATCCCGGCCGGCCAAACCCTCTCCTAACCCGGACGATGCTGTGCCAATTATGCACTGCCTCATTGGTCTCCCGGTCACGGTTATCTGTGACACAGCCTGGGGTCGAACCCGGGTCTGTAGTGGCGCCTCATTTAGACCACTGGCCCACTCAGGAGGCCAGGAGATTTATTTTGATATTAGAATGATCAACTCTGTCCATACAGGGTAAACTTAATTGTTTGCAGTGATAAGGGTTGTGTGAAAATGACAGGTTGAATTACTGTTACTCAATGAAAAGATAATCTCAGCAGTCATATCACAGACAAACTGTTAGATTGGTTTCATTGATTTACATTTTAGCAGACACACTTTTCGAGAGTGACTTACAGGAGCAATTAGATTTAAGTGCCTTGATCTAGGGCACATCGACAGATTTGTCAACAAGTCCACTAGGGTATTCAAATCAGACACATTTCAGTTATTGGCCCAACACTTCAAAGCTAGGCTACTTGCCACAGAGTGCCGTGTAATTTTGTGACACACTCACAACTCACAGGCTTAATAATGATACCTTGGGATCCCTATGAGACCATTGACAACATAATTATGTGGCCGATTCACAACTTGGTCTGACGTCACAATTCCACATGAAAATTTTGAGATTATGGAGCCATTGTGTATTGGAAGGCCGAAGAATAATTTAACTGGACTCAAATTGTCAGCTTTGTTTATTGTTAGCGGGAAATTTGTATGGAATACATGTCTTTATGCTCAGAGTATGTGGCTTTACACAGCTACTCAAGCAGGGATACGTTTACCTACACTACAGCATTCAGAAAAATCTTGGCTATTATCCATCATTTGAAAGCGTAATGTGGAGATTCAACCCAACATAACTTCTCATCACTTATCAAAACTGAGATAGCCCTGAGGTTTGTATAGACCACTAAAATATAAAGACATACATTTAGCCGGTTCAACTATTATTAGCTTGTGAAATAATTCCCTATTGATTTTTAGATTGTACCCAGTCTCTTCAAATCCATGACATTTTCAGAAGTGAAATCCCCCAGTGGATGCCCGAGGTCCTTAAAAATTACACACAGGCACAATTGCATGCATATACTTTCTGATCGTTCTCTTTTAAGGCAATAGCACTGATTTCATTTTTGGGGGGTAAATAATGACCAGATTAAACGGATAGACCTGCTTAAAGAGCAAAATGGACGTCTTTATTTCCCTAATAGCTAAATGTTCAAATTTCTTAAAGGTTATTAAGTGTCAAACTTAATAAGCTGATATCTCAAAACATAAACATAATTTGATTGATAGAATTGCAGCTGTTTTTCTACCTCATTAAACACACTGCAGCATTCTGGATTTGTTAACAGTGTCCATATTTGGACATTCACACGACCATAGTTGTCAGAGTAGTCACTTGGAGTTGTCCTTATATGGACACTGTATACATTGGGTGAAGTTAAACAGACTAACAGCACTGTTGCCAACAACTTGCTCCGACAAGCTCATTATGGTAGCCCTACTACCATCAGTCAACCCATCTATGGTACATACAGTAACTGTATAGGTTTGACATCACAGTTCAGTTATGTTCTAGGGACAGCAGAAAGATTCTCATGGTACTTTATTTTTGCACTGAACTGTTTACATCCCTGATTTAGATCATGTTTGTTGAGCACAGAAGGATGAGCAAAGGACAAAAAAACGAAACTAAATTTATCATAAGATTATATATCATTATTACTGTGGGGATTTTATATTGAAAGAGATATTTTAAATTATAATATTTTCACCCACTCGCAAATCCTAGCAAATACCATGGCATATACACTGTGTATAAAATATTAAGAACACCTTCCTAATATCTTGTTGCACCACCCTTTTCCCATCATAACTGCCCAGATTATTTTGGGCGTGGACTCTATAACATATCAAAAGCATTGCACATGGATGCTGGCCCATGTTGACTCCAATGCTTCCCACAGTTGTGAAGTAGACTGGATGTCCTTTGGGTGGTGGTCCATTCTTCATACACACGGGGAACTGTTGAGTGAATAACCCAGCAACTTTTCAGTTCTTGACACAAAACGGTGCGCCTGGCACCTACTACCTGCTATACCCCGTTCAAAGGAACTTCAATATTTTGTCTTTCCCATTCACCCTTTGAACGGCACACATACACAATCCCTGCCTCAATTATCTCAAGGTGTAAAAATTATTCTTTAAGCTGTCTCACCTCCTTCATCTACACTGATTGAAGTAAATTTAACAAGTGACGTTAATAAGGGATGTCATGTAAAGAGCAGGTGTCCTTAATCTTTTGTACTGTACACTGAGTGTACGTCAAGGGTCAAACACACTCAATTGTGATGTAAGCTTTTTTTCACAATGCTGTCAACACAGCACTTTACCAGTTTGTGACTTTACCAGTTTTCTGGAGTTCGTGCCATTTCTGTTATGGTGCGTGAATGAGGACCCAAAAGCGAATTAACAAACAGAGTACTTTAATGACGAACATACGTGGGCTCAGATGGACAGGTAGATTCCGACAGGACAGGACAAGGTTGCAGCACACACGATGATAGTCTGGTTCAGGCATGAGACACATAAACAAACAAACAAGAATCCGACAAGGACAGGAGCAGAAACAGAGACAGATATAGGGACCTAATCAGAGGGAAAAAAGGGAACAGGTGGGGAACGGGGTGAATGGGTAATTAGGAGGAGACAAGGCACAGCTGGGGAAAAGAGGGGGAGAAAAGGTAACATAACAACGACCAGCAGAGGGAGACAGGGTGAAGGGAAAGGACAGAGACAAGACAACATGACAGTACCCCCCCACTCACCGAGCGCCTCCTGGCGCACTCGAGGAGGAAGCCTGGCGGCAACGGAGGAAATCATCGATCAGCGCACGGTCCAGCACGTCCCGAGAGGGAACCCAACTCCTCTCCTCCGGACCGTACCCCTCCCAATCAACAAGGTACTGGTGACCACGGCCCCGAGGACGCATGTCCAAAATCCTGCGGACCCTGTAGATGGGTGCGCCCTCGACAAGGATGGGGGGGGGGGGGGAAGACGAGCGGGGGCGCGAAGAACGGGCTTGACACAGGAGACATGGAAGACCGGGTGGACGCGACGAAGATATCGCGGCAGAAGAAGTCGCACTGCGACAGGGTTAATGATTTGAGAGATACGGAATGGACCAATGAACCGCGGGGTCAACTTGCGAGAAGCCGTCTTAAGGGGAAGGTTCTGAGTGGAGAGCCAAACTCTCTGACCGCGACAATATCTAGGGCTCTTCGTTCTACGCTTATTAGCAGCTCTCACAGTCTGCGCCCTATAACGGCAAAGTGCAGACCTGACCCTCTTCCAGGTGCGCTCGCAACGTTGGACAAAAGCCTGAGCGGAGGGGACGCTGGACTCGGCGAACTGAGATGAGAACAACGGAGGCTGGTACCCGAGGCTACTCTGAAAAGGAGATAGCCCGGTCGCAGACGAAGGAAGCGAGTTGTGGGCGTATTCTGCCCAGGGGAGCTGTTCTGACCAAGACGCAGGGTTGCGAAAAGAAAGACTGCGTAAGATGCGACCAATAGTCTGATTGGCCCGTTCTGCTTGACCGTTAGACTGGGGGTGAAAGCCGGAAGAGAGACTGACGGAAGCCCCAATCAAACGGCAAAACTCCCTCCAAAATTGAGACGTGAATTGCGGACCTCTGTCCGAAACGACGTCTGACGGAAGGCCATGAATTCTGAAAACATTCTCGATGATGATTTGTGCCGTCTCTTTAGCAGAAGGAAGCTTAGCAAGGGGAATGAAATGAGCCGCCTTAGAGAACCTATCGACAACCGTAAGAATAACAGTCTTCCCCGCTGACGAAGGCAGTCCGGTGACAAAATCTAAGGCGATGTGAGACCACGGTCGAGAGGGAATAGGAAGCGGCCTGAGACGGCCGGCAGGAGGAGAGTTACCGGACTTAGTCTGCGCGCAGACCGAACAAGCAGCCACGAAACGACGCGTGTCATGCTCCCGGGTGGGCCACCAGAAACGCTGGCGAATGGAAGCAAGCGTACCCCGAACGCCAGGGTGACCGGCTAACTTGGCAGAGTGAGCCCACTGAAGAACGGCCAGACGAGTAGGAACGGGAACGAAAAGAAGGTTCCTAGGACAAGCGCGCGGCGACGGAGTTTGAGTGAGTGCTTGCTTTACCTGCCTCTCAATTCCCCAGACAGTCAACCCGACAACACGCCCCTCAGGGAGAATCCCCTCGGGGTCAGTGGAGGCTACTGAAGAACTGAAGAGACGAGACAAAGCATCAGGCTTGGTGTTCTTAGAGCCCGGACGATAAGAAATCACGAACTCGAAACGAGCGAAAAACAGCGCCCAACGCGCCTGACGCGCATTAAGTCGTTTGGCAGAACGGATGTACTCAAGGTTCCTATGGTCAGTCCAAACGACAAAAGGAACGGTCGCCCCCTCCAACCACTGTCGCCATTCGCCTAGGGCTAACCGGATGGCGAGCAGTTCGCGGTTACCCACATCATAGTTACGTTCCGACGGCGACAGGCGATGAGAAAAATACGCGCATGGGTGGACCTTGTCGTCAGAGAGGGAGCGCTGAGAAAGGATGGCTCCCACTCCCACCTCTGACGCGTCAACCTCGACAACGAACTGTCTAGAGACGTCAGGTGTAACAAGGATAGGAGCGGATGTAAAACGATTCTTGAGGAGATCAAAAGCTCCCTGGGCGGAAACGGACCACTTAAAGCACGTCTTGACAGAAGTAAGGGCTGTGAGAGGAGCTGCCACCTGACCGAAATTACGGATGAAACGACGATAGAAGTTCGCGAAGCCGAGAAAGCGCTGCAGCTCGACGCGTGACTTAGGGACGGGCCAATCAATGACAGCTTGGACCTTAGCGGGATCCATCTTAATGCCTTCAGCGGAAATAACAGAACCGAGAAATGTGACGGAGGGGGCATGAAAAGTGCACTTCTCAGCCTTCACGAAAAGACAATTCTCTAAAAGGCGCTGGAGGACACGTCGAACGTGCTGAACATGAATCTGGAGTGACGGTGAAAAAATCAGGATATCGTCAAGGTAAACGAAAACAAAGATGTTCAGCATGTCTCTCAGGACATCATTGACTAATGCCTGAAAGACAGCTGGAGCGTTAGCGAGGCCGAAAGGAAGAACCCGGTATTCAAAGTGCCCTAACGGAGTGTTAAACGCCGTCTTCCACTCGTCCCCCTCCCTGATGCGCACGAGATGGTAAGCGTTACGAAGGTCCAACTTAGTGAAAAACCTGGCTCCCTGCAGGATCTCGAAGGCTGAAGACATAAGAGGAAGCGGATAACGATTCTTCACTGTTATGTCATTCAGCCCTCGATAATCTATGCAGGGGCGCAGAGACCCGTCCTTCTTCTTGACAAAAAAAAACCCCGCTCCGGCGGGAGAGGAGGAGGGGACTATGGTACCGGCGTCAAGAGCTACAGACAAATAATCTTCGAGAGCCTTACGTTCGGGAGCCGACAGAGAGTATAGTCTACCCCGGGGGGGGGTGGTTCCCGGAAGGAGATCAATACTACAATCATACGACCGGTGTGGAGGAAGAGAGGTGGCCCTGGACCGACTGAACACCGTGCGCAGATCGTGATATTCCTCCGGCACCCCTGTCAAATCACCAGGCTCCTCCTGTGAAGAAGAGACAGAGGAAACAGGAGGGATAGCAGACATTAAACATTTCACATGACAAGAGACGTTCCAGGAGAGGATAGAATTACTAGACCAATTAATGGAAGGATTATGACAAACTAGCCAGGGATGGCCCAAAACAACAGGTGTAAAAGGTGAACGAAAAATTAAAAAAGAAATGGTTTCACTATGATTACCAGAAACAGTGAGGGTTAAAGGTAGCGTCTCACGCTGAATCCTGGGGAGAGGACTACCATCCAGGGCGAACAAGGCCGTGGGCTCCTTTAACTGTCTGAGAGGAATGTCATGTTCCCGAGCCCAGGTCTCGTCCATAAAACAGCCCTCCGCCCCAGAGTCTATTAAGGCACTGCAGGAAGCTGACGAACCGGTCCAGCGTAGATGGACCGACAAGGTAGTGCAGGATCTTGAAGGAGAGACAGGAGTAGTAGCGCTCACCAGTAGCCCTCCGCTTACTGACGAGCTCTGGCCTTTTACTGGACATGAAGTGGCAAAATGACCAGCGGAACCGCAATAGAGACAGAGGCGGTTGGTGATTCTCCGTTCCCTCTCCTTAGTCGAGATGCGGATACCTCCCAGCTGCATGGGCTCAGCACCCGAGCCGGCAGAGGAAGATGGTAGTGATGCGGAGAGGGAGGCGACGGAGAGCGCGAGCTCCTTTCCACGAGCTCGGTGACGAAGATCAACCCGTCGCTCAATGCGAATAGCGAGTTCAATCAAGGAATCCACGCTGGAAGGAACCTCCCGGGAGAGAATCTCATCCTTTACCTCTGCGCGGAAACCCTCCAGAAGACGAGCGAGCAAGGCCGGCTCGTTCCAGCCACTGGAGACAGCAAGAGTGCGAAACTCAATAGAGTAGTCTGTTATGGATCGATTGCCTTGACATAGGGAAGACAGGGCCCTGGAAGCCTCCTCCCCAAAAACAGATCGATCAAAAACCCGTATCATCTCCTCCTTAAAGTCTTGATACTGGTTAATACACTCAGCCCTTGCCTCCCAGATTGCCGTGCCCCACTCACGAGCCCGTCCAATAAGGAGAGATATGACGTAGGCGACACGAGCAGTGCTCCTGGAGTAAGTGTTGGGCTGGAGAGAAAACACAATATCACACTGGGTGAGGAACGAGCGGCATTCAGTGGGCTCCCCAGAGTAACACGGCGGGTTATTGATTCTGGGCTCCGGAGATTCGAAAGCCCTGGAAGTGGCCGGTGGATCGAGGCGGAGATGGTGAACCTGTTCTGTGAGGTTGGAGACTTGGGTGGCCAGGGTCTCAACGGCATGTCGAGCAGCAGACAATTCCTGCTTGTGTCTGCCTAGCATCGCTCCCTGGATCTCGACGGCTGAGTGGAGAGGATCCGAAGTCGCTGGGTCCATTCTTGGTCGGATTCTTCTGTTATGGTGCGTGAATGAGGACCCAAAAGCGAATTAACAAACAGAGTACTTTAATGACGAACATACGTGGGCTCAGATGGACAGGTAGATTCCGACAGGACAGGACAAGGTTGCAGCACACACGATGATAGTCTGGTTCAGGCATGAGACACATAAACAAACAAACAAGAATCCGACAAGGACAGGAGCAGAAACAGAGACAGATATAGGGACCTAATCAGAGGGAAAAAAGGGAACAGGTGGGGAACGGGGTGAATGGGTAATTAGGAGGAGACAAGGCACAGCTGGGGAAAAGAGGGGGAGAAAAGGTAACATAACAACGACCAGCAGAGGGAGACAGGGTGAAGGGAAAGGACAGAGACAAGACAACATGACAATTTCAGGGCGATTTGGTAAATTCATCAACATTCAATTGGAGCTCAAGTTCTGTTTCCTCAATATCGATGGAAATAACAACTCTTCATCATGGATATTTGAGGGGGAAACAAGTGTATGTATTTAGATTTGTTGTGATGATCCAAAGTCTTCTATGCAAGCCAACACTTAGTGGATATTTCAGTATGTTCAAGTATCAGTGTGTATACAAAGCCTGGGGCAATAAATATGCCCAACGAAATCTGTTTTGATTTGGTAGGATGAAATACTGTTAGCCTTGCTGGGATGGCAACATAAGCTAACATCTGTTTGTTTGTTATCTACACACCACAATATCTGTTCACTTCAAAAAGTCCACCATCATTGAATGTACATGTTTGAACTAAGCTTGCAATAATATTCCTTGATCGATCTGTGGCTTTTAATAATTTTGCACGCCCAATTGTTCAGTTTTTAATTTGTTAAAAATGTTTGAAATATCCAATAAATGTTGTTCCACTTCATGATTGTGTCCCACTTGTTGTTGATTCTTCACAAAAAAATACAGTTTAATATATTTATGTTTGAAGCCTGAAATGTGGCAAAAGGTTGCAAAGTTCAAGGGGCCGAATAGTTTTGCAATGCACTGTAAAAGGGAAGTAATTCCCTGTGCAATTTCATGTTACCCTATGTGAATGACACTCATCTACTCTTCTCCTTCCCCCCTTCTGACACCCAGGTGGTGACACGCATCTCTGCGTGCATGGCAGATATCTCAGCTTGGATGTGGGCCCACCACCTCAAGCTCAACCTCAACAAAACTGAGCTGCTATTTCTCCAGGGGAAGGCCTGCCCGCTCCAAGACCTCTCCATCTCGGTTGACAACTCCAATGTGTCCCCCTCCCAGTGCAAAGAACCTTGGTGTGACCCTGCACAACACCATTTTGTTCTTTGCAAGCATCAAATAAATTATTTTCTCCTGCAGGTTCATGCTCTACAACATCAGTACAACCTTTCCCCACACAGGAAGCGGCGCAGGTCCTAATCCAGGCACTTGTCATATCCCGTCCTGACTATTGCAACTCTCTGTTGACTGGGCTCCCTGCTTGTGCCATCAAACCCCTGCAACTTATCCAGAATGCCGCAGCCCCATGTCACCACGCTCCTACGCACACTTCACAGGCTTCCCGTCTAAGCTTGCATCATCTGTACTTCACCTAGCTATCTTAAGATGAATGCACAAATTGTAAGTCAATCTGGATAAGAGCATCTGCTAAATGACCAAATTGTCAAATGTAAATGTCCTCCTCGAGCATCTGCAGATGTCAATCTAGAGCAGTGTTCCCCAACTGACGGTTTTATTTGGGGGCCCACAAGTTTTCAACAACAAAACATGTGTATATAATAAATAAAAAAATGTTAAACGTTTAATGTTGTACATAAAACACCAGGAAATCAGCTCCAAGTAACTTTTATTTAAGAAATATGTTCCCAAGTATTCCCACGCATAATAGAGAGACATATACATGTACAAATGTAAGCAAGTTTTGAAATGATTATGTTTTAGTCAAACATTATAACTGTTCTTGCGGTCAATTTGCAGTCTTCAAATTATTTCTAATTATGTTCCGGCCCACCAACAGAAAAAATGCGCCTGCAGCTGAATCTAGTTGATGATCCCTGATTTAGAGGATGTGTCACTGAATAGCTCAAAGGTCAATCACTTGTATTTATCTACCGACTCATCCTTACAGGACTGTAGCTATCCTCTGTCTTGGAATTGTCAAAGATAACAACCTTGGATAGCATTAGACCCTCCTCATTTGTAGATCTATGTACAGTGGAAGTCGGAAGTTTACATACACTTTAGCCAAATACATTTAATTAAACTCAGTTCTTCACAATTCCTGACATTTAATCCTAGTAAAAATTCCCTGTCTTAGTTCAGCACTTTATTTTAAGAATGTGAAATGTCAGAATAATAGTAGAGAGAATTATTTATTTCAGCTTTGATTTTTTTCATCACATTTCCAGTGGATCGGAAGTTTACATACACTCAATTAGTATTTGGTAGTATTGCCTTTAAATTGTTTAACTTGAGTCAAACGTTTTGGGCAGCATTCCACAAGCTTCACACAATAATTTGGGTGAATTTTTAGCCCATTCCTCCTGACAGAGCTGGTGTAACTGAGTCAGGTTTGTAGGCTTCCTTGCTTGCACACTCTATTTCAGTTCTGCCCACAAATGTTTTATAGGATTGAAATCAGGTCTGTGTGATGGCCACTCCGATACCTTGACTTAGTTGTCCTTAAACCATTTTGCCACAACTTTGGAAGTATGCTTGGGGTCATTGTCCATTTGGAAGACCCATTTGTGACCAAGCTTTAACTTCCTGACTGATCTCTTGAGATGTTGCTTCAATATATCCACATATTTTTTCTTCTCATGATGCCATCTATTTTGTGAAGTGCACCAGTCCCTCCTGAAGCAGAGCACACCTGCAACATGATGCTGCAACCCCCGTGCTTCACGGTTGGGATGGTTTTCTTCGGCTTGCAAGCCTCCCCCTTTTTCCTCCAAACATAACAATGGTCATCATGGCCAAACACTTCTATTTTTATTTCATCAGACCAGAGGACATTTCTCCAAAAAGTACGATCTTTGTCCTAATGTGCAGTTGCAAACCGTAGTCTGGCTTTTTTGTGGCGGTTTTTGAACAGTGGCTTCTTCCTTTCTGAGCGCCCTTTCAGGTTATGTCGATATAGGACTTGTTTACAGTGGATATAGATACTTTTGTACCTGTTTCCTCCAGCATCTGCACAAGGTCCTTAGCTGTTGTTCTGGGATTGATTTGCACTGTTCGCAGCAAAGTACGTTCATCTCTAGAAGACAGAGCACGTCTCCTTCCTGTGCGGTATGACGGCTGCATTGAAAAACAAGTTTTATTGACTCCAACTTAAGTGTATGTAATCTTCCTACTTTAATTGTACAAACAGTACATCTACATTGTCTGGAGACAATGCGAATCATATTTTTACTTATTAACCCCATCACGTTAGTTAGTTAGTTAGTTAGTTGCATATCATGTTCATGAGTTTGTGATTTACCTGTGATTCACTCATGTGATTTATTTATTTCTATATGCTATGATTTTCTATCTGATTATAAAGTATTGGATTAGTACATTTCAAAATGGAAGGCATGTACCCTCTGATGCTTGGCTACATTGTAGCTCATAGATTTTTATTGACGTCACCTGTAGCATGAGATCGCGTGGTAGTACCTACGTACGTGTACACACACACACACACACACACACACACACACACACACACACAGCTATGCCCCCACAAGTGTATGTTTGCCTGCCAATAACCATAAGAACAAATCTTGCTCCTCTTGTTTCAGTTGCTGTTTACTTGCTGGTGGCTACACATGAACTCCTTTACACAGAGCGTGGGCAAGGTCATCATGACCATCACTAGCTGTTTGTTGCACAGCATTTGGCTTTGTTACACAGTCTCCTTTTCAAAAGAAATAACCCCGATTATCCTAGACACATCTTGACAGTCATAGACAACCCTGTGAATTCTCCTCATAATATTTATGAACAGATAACTTTAGTGGAGGTTCTTTAGGTTTTAAATAAAGCTGACCTCATTGTCTTGGCAGCTTGCATTTCAAATTCAGGAAATTAGGTGTATGTCGCAAGTCACGACTTCACAGGTGAGCCGTTTGAACGTAATGTTTTACATTTTTTTATCAAAATGTGTTTTTGGGCAGAAATGCCTCCTCGTCCACACAAACTTTCATGTGCCTCAATAACAAAGTTGTATGCCATTTGTAAATACGAATATAACTGTTACATTTCAAGCCTTGTTGGTTAAGCCACAGAAAAATTCAGCAACCTTCCCACTAGCCATGATTGGCTGAGATAATGAGTGGGCTGGACATGCCGAGAGAGGAGTTCGGATTGGTCTGCCATTTTGATGGCTTCTGTCTATTTGAGCTTGTCAGTCTGTGTTGGTAAGCCTGTCGAACTCTGCTTTTAAAAAAACATGTATTGTGTAGTTGAGCTGCATTCGTGTTGCTCTCCACTTTCTGGAGGATCAAGTTTTGAAATCAGTGGAATTAGAGTATGATAGCTAACGAGATGGAGAAAACACCTGTCTCCGGATTACATCTTAAAACTAAGGGCAACCGTGGTATGGCATTCCTGACAGGGAGATGCGTCCATCATGCATGAGGATGTATACAGGTAAGGTAGTCTATCGTTAGCTAGCTACATTTTCATATACTACATTTTTCTTATAGTCTGCATGAGGTTGTGATTTACTTGTGATTTATTTATGTCTATATGCTATGATTTTCTATCTGATTATAAAGTATTGGTTTATAAAGTATTCTATCTCGGATTACACCAGTCTCAACATCAACAGTGAAGAGGCGACTCTGGGATGCTGGCCTTCTAGGCAGAGTTCCAAATAAAACCTTATCTCAGACTGGCCAATAAAAAGAAAAGATTAAGATGGGCAAAAGAACACATACACTGGACAGAGGAACTCTGCCTAGAAGGCCAGGATCTTGAAGTCGCCTCTTTTCTGTTGACATTGAGACTCGTGTTTTGTGGGTACTATTTAATGAATCTGCCAGTTGAGGACTTGTCAGGTGTCTGTTTCTCAAACTAGACACTCTAATTTACGTGTCCTCTTGCTCAGTTGTGATCCGGGACCTTCCACTCCTCTTTCTATTCTGGTTAGAGCCAGTTTGCGCTGTTCTGTGAAGGGAGTAGTACACAGTGTTGTACGAGATCTTCAGTTTCTTGGCAATTTCTCTCATGAAATAGCCTTCATTTCTGAGAACATGAATAGATTTCTATGAGTGTGTTATCAGCTATGAGTTTCCCTCTCTTGAGCGGGCAACACCCCCTTTCTTTGTCTACCAAGCTGTCATATTGGTTTTGTCTGCTTGGGACTTTTTCTTTGTATCATGTAATACCCCATGTATGAACTAATTGAGTGTGTTTTCATGTATTTCTGTGACTTGATTAGTTAGTTAGTAAATAAATAATTAAAACAATTTGTATATTGCTGATTCATGATTTAGGCAAGGGTTTGTGTAGATATCCAAGGGTTTGTGATGTTCAGTAATGAGAACTGATGAGGTAATAATACATTAATACAAGACTGTACTTTATAAATAATAAAAATATCTGAAGAGTTGATTTGGGAAATAGAGACTCTATAAACATTTTCCCGTGTTGCCCTGACATCCTAGTTAATTCAAGTTTATATGATTAGTTGAATCACGTAATAATAATTACACATAGAAAAATGATTTGACAAAATAAGTCTATACATTTAATGATAGTCACAGACAGAACAAAATGATGCAGACAATTAAGTTGATGGAAGCAACAATCTATCCGCAATATTAAAGCTGATCCACCCCTTAAAAACAAAACACAAGAATTGTACATAACAATAACGAGGCTATATACAGGTGGTACCTGTACCGAGTCAATGTGCAGCGGTAGAGATTATTCGATCTAATTTGTAAATTAACTATGAATAGATAATAAACAGCGAGTAAAGGCAGTGTAAAAACAAAAGGGGGGTCAGTGTAAGTAGACCAGGTAGCCATTCGATTAGTTTAGTTGTTCAGCAGTCTTATCGCTTGGGGGTAGAAACTGTTGAAAAGCCTTTTGGTCCTAGACTTGCCGCTCCGGTACTGCTTGCCATGCAGTAGCAGAGAGAACAGTCCATGACTTTGGTGACTGTCTTTGACAATGTTTTGGGCCTTCCTCTTACACCATCTAGTATATAAGTCCTGAATGGCAGGAATCTTGGCCCCAGTGATGTACTGGGCCTTACACACTACCCTCTGTAGCGACTAACGGTCAGATGCCGAGCAGTTGCCATACCAGTCGGTGATGCAACCGGTCAGGATACTCTCGATGGTGCAGCTGTAGAACTTTTTGAGGATCTGGGGACCCATGCCAAATCTTTTCATTCCCCTGAGGGGGAAAAGGTGTTGTTGTGCCCTCTTCACGACTGTGTTGGTGAGTTTGGACCATGATAGTTTGTTGGTGATGTAGACACAGAGGAACTTGAAACACTCGACCCACTCCACTTCAGTCCCGTCAATGTTAATGGGGGCCTGTTCGGCCGTCCTTTTCCTTTAGTCCACGATCAGCTACCTTGTCTTGCTCACAATGAGCGAGACATTGTTTTTCTGGCAACACACTGCCAGGTCTCTGACCTCCTCCCTGTAGGCTGTTTCATCGTTGTCAGTGATCGGGCCTACCACTGTTGTGTCGTCAGCAAACTTAATGATGGTGTTGGAGACATGCTTGGCCACCCATTTGTGGGTGTGTCTAAGCATGCAGCACTGAGGGGCCACAGTGTTGAGGATGTTTTTTTGACTACCCTTACCACCTGGGGGTGGCCCATCAGGAAGTCCAGGATCTAGTTGTATAGGGAGATGTTTAGTCCCAGGGTCCTTAGCTTAGTGATGAGCTTTGTGGGCACTATGATGTCGAAAGCTGAGCTGTAATCAATGAACAGCATTCTCACATAGGTGTCCCTTTTGTCCAGGTGGGAAAGGGCAGTGTGGAGTGCGAATGAGATTGCGTCATGTATGGATCTGTTATGGCGGTGTGCAAATGGGAGTGGGTCTGGAGTTTCTGGCATGATGGTGTTGATGTGAGCCATGACCAGCCTTTCAAAGCACTTCATGGCTACCGATGAGAGTGCTATGGGGTGGTAATCATTTAGGCAGGTTACCTTTGCTTTCTTGGTCACTGGGTCTATGGTGGTCTGTTTGAAACATGTAGGTAGTACATCTGCATCATCTGACCTCTTCCGTATTAAGCGAGTCACTGGTACTTCCTGCTTTAGTTTTTGCTTGTAGAGTTTTTTTCCCTCTGTTTGCACATGTGACATGCTTCTCTAAAAAACAGATTTAAATTGCCTGCATTAAGGTGCCCAGCCACAGCTTATCATGAGGTATTCTATCTCAGGCGAGCAATACCTTGAGACTTCTTTAGTATTAGACATCGCGACCAGCCGTTATTGACAAATAAACACACACCCCTGCCCCTCGTCTTACCAAACGTAGCTGCTCTGTCCTTAATAAACCCACCGAAATTAACTAATAGGACACAGGTGTAAACAAAACAGACCGACAGAAACGAAAAGGAAAAATGGATCAGTGGCAGCTAGTAGTCGAACAGGGAGAGGAGCCACCTTCGCTGAAAGTCGTGACACTTTGAAAGATTTCAAAAAGGCTTTACGGCGAAAGCATCTGAGGAGAGCGCCCCGCTTACCTAATCATACAAACATTTTCCAGCCATTTTCCACTTTCAAGTATGGGAGTCTCAAAAGTCAGAAATAGCTATAAAATGAATCACTTACCCTTGAAGATCTTCATCTGGTTACAGTCACAAGAGCTACACAATACATTTTTGTTTTCTTCGATAAAGTCCCTCTTTATATCCCAAAAAGTTTTGTTGGCGCGTTTTGTTCAGTAATCCACAGGCTCAAAGGCGGTCAAAACATGCAGAAGAATATTTTCTAATAGTACCGGTAAAGTTCGTTGAAACATGTCAAACAATGTTTATAATTAATCCTCAGGTTGTCAACTGTCTGAATAATTGATAATATTTACAACGGACAATAGCGTATTCAATAGAAAGGAAAAACAATCTGGGTCCTAACCATAATAGACACTCTATAGGCATTCAATTGAAAACTACCCACGTCAAGATACCCCACTTCCTGGATGGATTTTCCTCAGATTTTTGCCTGCCATATCAGTTCTGTTATACTCAAAAACATTATTTTAACAGTTTTTGAAACTTTAGCTTGTTTTCTATCCAAATCTACCACCTATTATATGCATATCCTAGCTTCTGGGCCTGAAAAACAGGCAGTTTACATTGGGCACGCTTCTCTTCCAGACATCAAAATACTGCCCACAAGCCAAAACAGGTTTTAATTAATGTCCTGTTGGTAGGATAGTCTTAATTGTTGCTCATCCAGTTTGTTTTTCAATGATTGCTTGTTGGACAATAATATCGAGGATAGTGGTGATTTACTCACTCACTGACAAATTCTCACAAGGCACCGAGACCTTCGCCCTCTATATTTCCACCTTTTTTCATGCAAATGACGGGGATTTGGGCCTGGTCTCCGTATATCCTCAGTATATCCTTCGCATTGGACTCATTACAGAAAAAATCTTTGTCCAGTTCAAGGTGAGTAATCTCTGTTCTGAGGTCCAGAAGCTGTTTTCGGTCACAAGAGACAGTAGCAGCAACATTGTGTACAAAATGAGCTATAAACATTACAAAAAAACAAACAAAATGGAACAGTTGGTTTGGAGTTTGTAAAATGGTAGCCATACAGTTGTCGCAGTAACATCATTAACCTTTCTAGGGCAGGCATTCCGCTAGCGGAACCCCTTGACAACATTCCGCTGAAAAGGCAGTGTGCGAAATTAAAAAATATTTTTTTGAAATATGTAACTTTCACACATTAACAAGTCCAATTAAGCAATTAAAGAAACTTCCTGTTAATCTACCCATCGTGTCCGATCTCAAAAATGCTTTACAGCGAAAGCACAACAAGATTATGTTAGCTCACCGCCAAGTCAAACAAACACACAGCCATTTTTCCAGCCAAAGATAGGAGTCACAAAAAGCAGAAATATAGATAAAATGAATCACTAACCTCTGATGATCTTCATCAGATGACACTCATTGGACATCATGTTACACAATACATGTATGTTTTGTTCGATAATGTGCATATTTATATCCAAAAATCTCAGTTTACATTGGCGCGTTATGTGCAGTAATATTTTGATTCCAAAACATCCTGTGATTTTGCAGAAATACTCATAATAAACGTTGATAAAAGATACAATTGTTATTCACAGAATTAAAGATAGGAAGTTAAGGAGAAGTCTATGGTATAGGGGACGGTTGCGTCCCACTTGGGCAAAAAACAGGGAAAATGCAGCGCGGCAAATAAAAAAAAATATATAAAAATCTTACTTTCATTAAATCACACATGTAAGACACTCAATTAAAGCTACACTCGTTGTGAATCCAGCCAACATGTCAGATTTTTATTAAAAGGCTTTTCGGCGAAAGCATAAAGCATCATTACCTGATGATAGCACAATAGTAAACAAAGAGGGTAGCATATTTCAACCCTGCAGGCGCTACACAAAACGCAGAAATAAAATATAAAACATACATTACCTTTGACGAGCTTCTTTTGTTGGCACTCCAATATGTCCCATAAACATCACAATATGTCCTTTTGTTCGATTAATTCCGTCCATATATATCTAAATGTCCATTTATTTGCCGCGTTTGATCCAGAAGAAAACAGCTTCCAAAAAACGCGACGTCACTACAAAATATTTCAAAAGTTGCCTATAAACTTTGCCAAAATATTTCAAACTACTTTTGTAATAGAACTTTAGGCATTTTTAAACGTTAATAATCGATCAAATTGTAGAAGGGTCTATCTGTGTTCAATATAGGAAGACAACAAACCAACGCACTCTCAACAGTGTTACCCAGTTCCTAGATGGCCTACTTCTTCATTGCACAAATTAATAACCTCAACCAAATTCCAAAGACTGGTGACATCCAGTGGAAGCAGTAGGAACTGAAAACAGGTTCGTAAGAAATATCATTTGCCAATGAGAACTCAGTGAACAGACACATTTTTTTTTAGCAGGAAGTTGAAATTGGGCAAGCAATTTATCCAAAAGTGAAAATGCTGCCCACTATACCTTAAGAAGTTAACCTCTCTAGGGTACGTGGGATGCTAGCATCCCATCTAGCCAACATCCAGTGAGGTTGCAGAGCGCCAAATTCAGTTACAGAAATGCTCATTATAAAAATTCAGAAAACAAAACATATTTTACATAGGTTTAAAGATGAACTTCTTGTTAAACCAACCACAGTGTCATATTTATAAAATGCTTTTTGGCGAAAGCATACCTAGCCCAGAACATACCTAGCCCAGAACATAGCCCAGTTGACAAATTATTACAAACAGTAACCATTCAAGCAGAAGAGTTACAAAAATAGAGATAAAATGAATCCCTTACCTATGATGATCTTCATATGGTGGCAATCAGAAGACATTAATTTACTCAATAAATGTTCCTTTTGTTCGATGATGTCTCTTTATATCCAAAAACCTCTAATTTCTTCAGTAATCCACAGGCTCAAACTCAGTCAAAACAATCAGACAAAAAAATCCAAATTGTATCCGTAAAGTTCATAGAAACATGTCAAATGATGTTTATAATCCATCCTCAGGTTGTTTATTAGCCCAAATGATCTATAATATTTAAACGGTACAATAACGTCGTCAATATAAAAGGTAAACAAGGAATGCACATGCGCCTGAAAAAGCTCTGCGACACGTTAGGGTCCACTCGTTCAGACTGGTCTTACTCCCTCATTTATAAGAATACAAGCCTGCAACTATTTCTAAAGACTGTTGACATCTAGTGGAAGGCATATGAACTGCAAATGGAGTCCTTTGGGCACGTCAGACAGGCGGAAATTCTGGAAACTAGCTTTACTCGCAGAGAGGCTAAATTATTATTTGAAGTATGGTCTAATGGTAAATGTTATTCACACTACACATAACATATACACTACACTGTATATACAAACGTATGTGGATACCCCTTCAAATTAGTGGATTTGGCTATTTCAGCCACACCAATGCTGACAGGTGTATAAAATCTAGCACACAGCCATGCAATTTACATAGACAAACATTGGCAGTAGAATGGCCTTACTGAAGAGCACCGTCATAAATTCCACCTTTCCAACAAGTCAGGTTTTCAAAAAAGGCCACACAAGCTTACAGAATGGGACCACCGATTGCTGAATTGTGTAAAATTATCTGTCCTGGGGTGCAACACTCCCTACTGAAATCCAAATTGCCTCTGGAAACAACGTCAGCATAAGACTTGTTTGTCAGGAGCTTCATGAAATAGGTTTCCATGGCCGAGCAACCACACACAAGCCTAAGATCACAATGCTAAATGCCAAGCGCCGGCTGGAGTGGTGTAGAGCTCACCGCCATTGGACTCTGGAGCAGTGGAAACACATTCTCTGGAGTGATGAATCACCCTTCACCATCTGGCAGTCGGATGGACAAACCTGGGTTTGACGGGTGCCAGGAGAACGCTACCTGCCCGAATGCATATTGTCAACTGTTCAGTTTGGTGGATGAGGAATAATGTTCTGGGGCTGTTTTTCATGGTTCAGGCTAGGCCCATTAGTTCCAATGAAGGGAAATCCTAACGCTACGCTAATGACATTCTAGATGATTCTGTGATTCCAACTTTGTGGCAACAGTTTGGGGAAGGCCCTTTCCTGTTTCAACATGACAATGCCGCCGTGTACAAAGCGAGGTCCATACAGAAATGGTTTGTCGAGATCGTTGTGGAAGAACTTGGATGGGCTGCACAGAGCCCTGACCTCAAACCCATCGAACTCCTTTGGGATGAATTAATACGCCAACTGTGAGCCAGGCAAATCAGCCAACATCAGTGCCCGACCTCACAAATGCTTGTGTGGCTGAATGGAAGCAAGTCCCTGCAGCAATGTTCCAAATCTAGTGGAAAGCCTTCCCAGAAGAGTGGAGGCTATTGTAAAAGCAAAGGGTGGACCAACTCCATATTAATGCCCTTGATTTTGGAATGAGATGTTTGACGAGCAGGTGTCCACATACTTTTGGTCATGTAGTGTATGTTAGCCTTAACTCAGAGATGCAAAGTCAATCATTTAATTGATCGCAAGATATTAGCTCTTAGCCTCTTAAATGATTGCATAACGGCTATCTTGGACACAACTTATTCTAATTTATAGTATTCTGAGTGATGGCGCACGGCTCGCTACCTTGGCTAGACCCATCGAATATGCTTAAGGGCCTATAGCATTCACATAATTATGGATTCAGATAATATACTGAACAAAAATATAACTGCAACATGAAACAATTTAAAAGATTTTACTGAGTTACACTTCATAGAAGGAAATCAGTCTATTCATTAGGCCCTAATTTATGGATTTCACATGACTAGGCAGGGGTGCAGCCATAGGTGGTCCTGGGAGGGCATAGGCCCACCCACTTGAGAGCCAGGTCCACCCACTGTGGAGCCAGGCCCAGGCAATCAGAATTATTTTTCCCCCACAAAAAGGGCTTTTTACAGACAGAAATACTCCTCGGCTGATCCCGCAGGTGAGGAAGCCGAATGTGGAGGTCCAGCAATGTCGTGGTTACACGTGGTCTGCGGTTGTGAGGCCAGTCGGATGTTTCTCTAAAACGACTTTGGAGGTGGCTTATGGTAGAAAAATGAACATTCAATTCTCTGGCAACAGCTCTGGTGGATATTCCTGCAGTCAGAATTCCAATTGCACACTCCCTCTAAACATCTGTGGCATTGCGTTGTGTGACAAAACTTGTATTGTCCCCAGCACAAGGTGCACCTATGTAATGATCATGCTGTTTAATCAGCTTCTTGATATGCCACACCTGTCTAGGTGGATGGATTATCTTGGCAAAAGGGGAAATGCTCACTAACAGGGATGTAAACAAATTTAAGCACAACATTTGAGAGAAATAAGCTTTATGTGCTAATATAACATTTCTGGGATCTTTTATTTCAGCTCATGAAAACTGGGACCAACACTTTACATGTTGCGTCTCTATTTTTGTTCAGTATATATTATATTATGGGCATATTACTCCTACACTAATTTCATATCAACAGAATACATATCAACAGAATTCCTACTTCTTCCCAGTATGACAGTTTCTAAGAGAAAGGTTGAAGCGTGTGTTAGTTTTAGCTGCTATGTGGGCACATCTTCAAAGAGGTTTACATGATAGCTGTAACATGCAACGCAAACTGGATTTCAGCACACAAAACACTTATAAGCCAGGTGCAATCAGCCAGAGAACTGTATCGTGTGTGTGTGTGTGTGTGTGTGTGGGGGGGGGGGGGGGGGGGGGGGGGATGAACAGATGAGCCATTGCTGGTTTTCTATATTTCGAGGGAAAGTGAGGAATACTGATAGATGCTTTATGTTGCAGTTGAGTTATCTCTCCCTTAGTGGTGGGATCTGGAGAGTGGGTTCCATCATTAGGCAAATGCATCAATGAGTCGGCTGGCAGACACTGACAGGGAGTCAACCCTCATTTCTGATTCCAGGGGTGTCTGTGTGGCCCAAGAAGCCAGCACAGCCTGGAGTGACTCGCAAGCAGATTATCTCTTTCACCGGCAAAAAAAATCTTTGAAGCTATGGAACAGTTGGCACAGTCCTTGAACCTGCTGAAGATGCAAGAAGCAACTTTCAAAAAAGAGAGAGAGAGAGAGAGAGAGAGATTGCTGTACATCTTATTCATGACAAGTGTAAGAAGGGGCATGTAAATTCTGAGATGAGAGGCTGCTGAATCAGTATTCAAGTCAATACATTGGTGAGAGGGGGCACATTCATTTTAGTAATTGGTTCACGATGCAGTTATATTTTAAAAAAATGCAGTCAAAGAACAGAGAAATTATTTTCACTTTAGGGTTAGAATTTTAAACCTCTTCTCTTATCTCAAGGTAGCCAGGCAATCAAGAGCCCAGTCTGGAGTTTTTGGGAACATCTCATGGATCAAAATCGGGAAGTAAAATCCCCATGAAAGTTCCTAATGGTGTTAGATATTAAACTGCTTGAGCAGATCCATGAAATTACTGTAAATTGTGAAGCACAGTCTGATGAATGGAGAAGCGAGCTTCACAAGTGCTCGGGTTTCAGTACCAAAGGACAGAAATTGTATTTATACAATGGGCATTATTTCACTATCACAAACACATACTGCATCTGGTATTCTCATCTCTTTTTTTCTGAGTTCCTCTTCTCAAAGCTTTGCACAACAACGCACTAGTAAATGCGTATGGTTAAGGTGACAACCTTTTGTGGGCTGCCTAGTCGTGCAGCGGTCTAAGACACTGCATCTCAGTGCAAGATGTGTCACTGCAGTACCTGGTTCAAATCCAGGCTGCATTACATCAGGCTGTGATTGGGAGTCCCATAGGGCGATGCACAATTGACCCAGCGTCGTCTGGGTTTGGCCGGGGTAGGCTGTCATTGTAAATACGAATTTGTTCTTAACTGACTTGCCTAGTTAAATGATGGTTCAATATATATTTTGTTTTCAAAGATGACGAAGTTATGTTTTCAAGAAAATCCTTATATAAATATCCCAGTTTTATAAAACTATCCAAGTTTTGTCTTTTCTTACTGTGTATCAACTACAAGAGACATTTTGTAACGGTTGTGTCTCTTTTCAGTGATCTGTCAATCAAGATTACTGTTAATGATGTACTCCAGCCACAAATCAGTGATGAAAGTTTAATCACTTCAATGTTTGAGTCCATGCCAGTGAGAGGTTATTCTCCTTTGACTTGAGAATAACAAATACAATGTGTCGCTGATAATAGATTGTAGGGTTGTGCAGAGTTGTTCAGAGTCGGTAACTAGAGTATTTCTTAAAACCTGTTTGGGATAGGGGGCAGCATTTTCACTTTTGGATGAAATGCGTGCCCAGAGTGAACTGCCTCCTACTCAGTCCCAGATACTAATATATGCATATTATTATATGCATATTATTAGTGGTATTGGATAGAAAACACTCTGAAGTTTCTAAAACTTTCTAAAACTGAATGATGTCTATGAGTATAACAGAACTCATATGGCAGGCGAAAATCTGAGAAAAATCCAATCAGGAATTGGGAAAGGTTTATAGTTTTTCAAAGCTTGGCCTACCGAATACACAGTGTCTATGGGGTCAAGTTGCACTTCCTAAGGCTTCCAATAGATGTCAACTGTCTTTAGAAACTTGTTTCATGCTTCTGCTATAAAGGAGGGGGGAATGGGAGCTGAATGAGTCAGTGGTCTGGCAGAGTGACTCAGGCTCGTGACACGCGGTGCCGACAGAGTTAGCTCTCGTTCCATTGCTTTTCTACAGACAATGGGATTATCTGGTTAGAACATTATTGATGTTTTCTGTAAAAAAACATCCTAAAGATTGATTCCATACATCATTTGACATGTTTCTACGACCAGTAACGGAACTTTCCAAGTTTTTGTCTGGACATAGTGCTCGCGCCTCATGAACATGGATTACTGGGCTGAACACGCTAACAACAAGTGGCTATTTGGACATAAATTATGGACTTTATGGAACAAATCAGTCATTTATTGTCGAACTGGGATTCCTGGGAGTGCATTCTGATGAAGATCATTAAAGGTAACTGAATATTTATATTGTTATTTCTAACTTCTGTTGACTCCAACATGGCGGATATTTCTTTGGCTGGATTGGGCTCTGAGCGCTGTACTTAGATTATGCTTTTTCCATAAGGTTTTTCTGAAATCTGACACAGCCTCACACTGTAAGTGGACATGAATAGTGGATGCGTCCAGCTATCCATCTAAACTGGAAGTGGCTTGGCCAAGTCTTGGGTGGGGGGATTCTACTAAGCTAACATATGGAATTGTTTAAAGGTCATACTATATATCATTTAGCTATTTAATTGTGAATTTTAGGACCTCTTTAGGTATTAAAAAATATATACATTTTTGGGGTGATACATATTGAATTTGGCCTTTACTGCAATAGCCCATAGAAACACATTGAAAAACACATTCATAAATGGCAAAAAGGTTTTGAAGCGTCTGTCCTAAATCTAGGAGATTAAAGAAAGTTCAGGAAATATTATTTGGGCTTTTTTTGGACACATGTTTAACCCCTTTGTATGTGCTAATAGCATTAAGGCCAAAATTAATTTTTCATAAAAATGTGTTTTTAGCAAAAAATAAATTCATACTTCAAGTGGTCTTAAAATTCTAAATCAAAATGATCCTTTGTTTGACCGTCTTAAAACAATTTCATATAGCTTAGTATGACCCCCCCCCCCCCCTCCCCAAAGCAGATTCAGACTTGTTTTTGTGTCTAACGGTATCTTGCTGTGTAGAGATTTTCTACCCTTACCTTACTGTGTCTAACCACTTCTTTGCCCAAGGCAACATGGTGCTTGTTAGGTTTAAATGCAGGGGTCAACCTTCGGACATGCCTGTGCACAAACTGCCACCTGGGAGAGGCTGCTAGGAACGACTGATTTCTGTAAAGGAGACAGGTTTTGCTTTTCATGGTGTGAAATAGGGAAAATGATTTCCGGCCCTCTGTCTCTCTTATGTGACGCCTCACCTCCATGTTTCCTTAAGTGACATAGTTGATGAGTTGAGGGGAGGTGAGGGTGAGAGGGAGGCGGGGAGACATAGCTTCAGGTTGGATTGGAAACGGTTTAGTATCTATGGATGAAAAACTTTGGGGACTGATCGTGAAGGTTTAAGCTATCATAATCTGAATGTTCACGTAAGTAGGCAACGAATAACAGCTAAGATGAGTGCATCCCAGTCTCATTAGGGCCCGGTGTTATGATTCAACTCACACCTCCTCCGCAGACATCTCAGCAGGGTACGTGCAGCCTAACAGTCAGGGGTCGTGTTGCTGCTCTACATTTATTCTCGCCTGTCCAACTCCAGAGACCTGTGGTGGTTAGTAATTGAAGGCTCTCAGATCCAGTGTTTCCCAACTCCAAAGGCCTGTACTGTATACAGACTAGTAAAGCAGTGGAAGCATATACCACGTTTCCCAACTCCAGTTCTCAAGTACCCACAACAGCATACATTTTTGTTGTAGCCCTAGAAAGAACACCTGGTTCAACTTGTCAGCTAATCATCAAGCCCTTAATGAGTTGCATCAGGTTTGTCTGGGGCGACAACAAACATGTGTGCTGTTGGGGGATACTTGAGGACTGGAGTTGGGAAACGCTGCAGTGGGCTGAATATGCTTCCATTGCTTTACTAAGCTGTATACAGTACAGTATTAACTTTTGGAGTTGGGAAACACTGGTCAACTGTATATGCCACCAGCTATAGCCTAACCTAGCAACACCATAGTGTGGGCATGCATTCTCATCACAGACCCTGTGCATGCAGGGAGATGCACCATCGCAAAGTATTTTGACTGAAGTGTGAGGGGGAGTTTTTCTGCCCATCCCCACGCATCCTGAGTATTGCGGTGATTACTAGTTGCAAGGCTCATACATCATAAAGGCCCATCGCACAAAGAGGATCACGCTGCACCCAGGGGAACGGAGGCTGCCGAGGGGGTTCAACTTTGCGACGATAACAGCCACGATTAAAGGAGTATAATTAATGCTCTATAAGGTAAAACTATGACATGCTTCTTCTATATTCTCCAGAACAATCTGATACAAGTAGAAAAGACAGAAGGGGGAAAATACAATGAAGAAAAAACTGGCGGAGAGGGAAAAAAAACTGAGGAGCAAGGAAACTGTTCTCTCCCCTTTTCTGGGCTCAGTCTTGCTCTGTCTCATCTTATTAGAAAGCTAATGCAACTGTCTGTTCTAATACTGGAGAGCAGCTTTTACATTTTTCTTTCTCCCTCACACCCTTTTTCCATTCCGTTCACCACTAATCTGTGCTGTGCCAGCAGACGATAAGATGGGGCACGTCCGTCGCTTCATAGCCGTGATTTCGCCGGGCTTTGTGGGAGCTTGAGTTGTACAATCATTTGTTTCAAAAAGTTTGGAGTGGAAGGTAAAAGAAAAAGTACACTTTTCCAGGTATATTTTATGTCGAATTGTGCTGTAGTTCTTAGGGTTTTTGTGTTGATTTTGCTTTCTAGAAACCTGAAAGAAGGAAAAGCACATCCCTTCTTTGTTTTACGTACAAAGAAAGCTCAGTCTTGGGGCCTTTGAAGTACACAAAGTGGTGGAGCTTATGGAGGTATTGTTGCTGAGGAGAGGGATGAATTCTGGAATGAATTTAAATCTACGGAAATAACTCCTACTGGCTCAGCCAGTAAGGATCAAGCACGTGTTAATGGACCTTGAAAACAAACTAAGAACCCCAAGGCAAAATGGGAAAGGATCTCAAGCTCTACTCCCATAAAGAATTCTGTAGTACTAGTAAGTAGTATGATATAGTGCAATATATGATCAAATTTGATGGAAACAAAATTAAACTCAGCATTCATCTCAAAGGATATGCTAGTATTTCACACTTACACTTTGCATTAAAACATGTATTTTATCTCTCCCAGAGAACCCGTAAGGTATCACATTTAGTCCTGCACACATTTTGACGACAGGTGATGAAAGACAAAGTCAAAAATGTTTTGAGCAATATGCATATAAGTCACAGCCCCCACCGGTAACTGCAAAATCCATCACCCCTGGATGTCTGCATGTGTATATTGACTCAAGGAAAATCTCTTTGGCAATAGAACAGTGTATATCATGCATGGACTGGAGTATACTGGAAAGGTAAAGCCCTCTTATTCATTATCATTGAGCTTCTCATCAGTCTTTTAGTATTCTAAATGAATATGTGTTACTTATCCAGCATTAAAAAAATATCTCTCTATCCAAACATAAATTATACGCCATTTACGAGTTCTGATGAGAGTTATTTAAGGACATTGACATTTCCAGATGGGTATTTAAATACTTACAATCGTTTGCTGATATGTCAGAGTAGGGGATCTATGCTTATTTCATGAGTCAGTCTGATGCAATATTTTGGCATGTCATGCATTTTGACAAGTGACCGGTGTTGGGAGCCAACTTGGTTGCATTGATGTCGTATTTTTTAAAGAAATTAAGTAGATTTGGCTGACAACTGATGCAATGCTAGTTGAGGAATGAAGCATTTTCAGGGTAAAGTATACAGACTCCTACTCCTGAGGATTGAGGAAGTGCTGGTTAATAAATATATACCTTTCAAAAGTATAATCCATTGGACAAACTCAGCAAGGATAAAACATGGCTGGGGTATTGTGCCTACAGCGGTTGGTATATTGACTGTCAAAATAGTGCAGCTTTTCCAATGAATCTGGCACTTTTTCAACTTTTGTGAAACATTGTAGTTGTTATTCTGAGTCCACAACAAGATGTTGCGGGACTAATGCACGGTCCAAGAGGAGAGCACCATTGGAAAAATAATTATGTTTCAAACCACATGGAACTTTCCTCTGTGTTTTCTGCATGTTTAAAGCTGGAGTCCATAGCGGTGAAACGGCTACGTCCGTTCGATGTTACAACAGCAATGACGTTACTTGAAACAATGTTTTTTTCTCCCTATGACATCATTGCAGGCATGATAGAATAGCAGAGTAATTCCTATGATTCTTTTTACCATTTTGGTGGATGCTCATTTCCTCAAAACAAAAACAATAACAAATGCGCCTGGGTTGGCCAGTTGTGCTATTTCGCCTATTGTGAATTTCAGCTTTCAGATGGATAATGTTGAAGACACATTCTTATTGGGATTTCCCAGTTGGAAATTGGGAATCAGTTTTGGAAAGCCTAGGAATACATTGATGTAATTGCATACATTGACGTAAATTGTAGTCTTAACATTTGTGAGGGTACATTGGGCTTTTCATGTGTTAGTAGGTGAAAATGTCTTAATTGGCAAAAGCTTTTTGATATCCATTGGGTTCATAATGTAGCTATCTTTTAGGGTAAGAAGCCCTAGCCTGTCATCTGCACCTCATCATAATGATTCTACCCCTAGTGGCATGATTCAACTTTCAGGGAGTCACCAGATTCGCTGACACAGAGTGATTAGACTGATCTTGGTCAATCCCCAAGGCAGGTACCACACTCCACCAGTAATGTGATGATAGTAGATATTACTTACAATGTAGGCAAGTAGTGATTCCAAATCTCTGCAAAGGCACAGTGAATAAGACTTTACTTTGAAAACTCAAATTGGGTTCCAGCTGTATTTTTGAGTCTGAACCAGAGGTTTAGATTTTTGATTTTATTAGGATCAGCCGATGCTAATGGTGACAGCTAGTCTTACTGGAGAAAATACATTACAGACAAAAGTCTTTACAATTGAAATGCATTTAAAACATTAACATGTAGTGTGTGTGTGTGTGTGTGTGTGTGTGTGTGTGTGTGTGTGTGTGTGTGTGTGTGTGTGTGTGTGTCTGTGTGTGTGTGTGTTTGCATATATCAGTTACATAAACATATTAGTACACACAAAACCTAGGTCACATGGGGGAGAGGTGTTGTTCTGTGAGGTGTTGCTTTATTTGTTTTTGAAACCAGGTTTGCTGTTTACTTGCGCTATATGAGATGGAAAAGAGTTCCATGCAATCATGGCTCTGTATAATACTGTACGTTTCCTTGAATTTGTTCTGGACTTGGGGACTGTGAAAAGACCCCTGGTGGCATGTCTGGTTGGGTAAGTTGGTGTCAATTTTGGAATAATTGAAACAGTTGGAATTAAATTTAAAACTTAAGACTAAATATATCCTTACTTGAAATACAAATAAAAAAGTATACAACTGCCCCTCATATCATTATGGTGGCAACATATTCATTGGCTGACCCTCAGGAACTGATGTCTATAAGTAAGTCCAATTGGCATGTTTTCACAAGCTTCAAATTATGTTTTCACGGTTTGAAAAGCTGAATCCCAATTTTGAATACCAAGCTTTTAAATCAATATCAGAGGGACTGCTCATGCTCTGATTTCCAGCCTTTTGATTTTAGCTGGCAGAAAGTTGAACTCTATCCATCTTCTCCAGCAGCTGCTTGGAGATGTTAAGGTTATGTTGATGTGGTGAGGCTTGAAAAAACATTCATTGTATTTTATGTCTCTTCTCCAAGACATAGAGAGAATGTTTCCCTCTATTATAACCGGGAGGATACTGACACTTGTTTGGTAAATCTATGCTATCATATCACCCAGAAGTAAGAGGTGATGTTATGAGTAGACTGATAAAAGTTGCTTTCAGACAAGAGGATAAGCTTTCCAATCACATGTAAAATGCTTCCATCCACGTTACTGTTGAGGGGAAAGTGCAAGGGTGGCGTTTCTTTATGAAAACATATGAAAACTGGAGAGCGGCAGAATGGAGCAAAGTACCTTGCAGTGTCTTAGCATATCCTGTTGATGCCAGGCAGATTTACGCCCCCTTTGGAGAAATTGGGTACCCCTAATAAACTGAAAAAAAAATATATTAAAAATTGCTAATATATGCATATAATAATTATTATTGGATAGAAAACACTCTAAAGCTTCTAAAACCGTTGGAATTATGTCTGTAAGTATAGCAGAACTCACAGGGCATGCATTCTTCCAAACTAGTTTTTGTGGCCATGAAAGTTGGAGCAACTTTGACGTCATGCCCCCACCCTTCCCGACCACTTATGGATCTGGGGACACTTTCCATCTCTTCCACTAGATGTCCTCTTTCTTTGGAGCGCTCAATCGTTCAAATCGCGCGAGAATTGGCCCTACAGGAGTGGTTGGAGTAAGTGTCGCGATAAAAAAACCTGTGCGTCAGGGCGCGAATCGGTCACAGCCATTCCTTTGTGCCAGCACTCCTGGGAAGAGCAAACGATGCCCGGTTGAATTGAAGTTTGTTTTGCACGTCTAAAACATCATAAAGCTTGCTTCTGCACTTAGTTTGACCTGTTTAGTCGACATATAATGTGTAATTTTGAAGTTTTGATGCGCAACTTATCCGGACCGGAGGACGTTTTGGGTGCATTTCAGCTGATGTTATTAGCAGTAGCTAATACAAAGACGCAAGACTTGAAACCAAACGATGTATTGGGTAAGTATGAACCCTTCCAGAACATTCTGAACGAAGACCATCGAAGGTAAGGGAATATTTATGCTTAAATCTGTGTTTCTGTTGACTCCAACATTACGTGGAAATGTAGCTTGGAACTGAGCGCTGCCTCAGCATATGAAATAGTGTGCGATTTCTGTAACGTTAAAAATAAATCTAACACAGCGGTTGCATAAAGAAGCAGTGTATCTTTCTAACTATATGTAGAACATGTATATTTAGCCAAAGTTTATGATGTCTATTTACGTTATCTTGCCGAGCTACCTAGGTTTCCTGCGGGCATTTTTGAGTAATTTCTGAACATGAGTACACTGTAAATGGACATTTATGGATATATATGGCATATTATTGAAAAAAAAAAAATGTACTGTGTAACATGTCCTATCACTGTCATCTGATGAAGATTTTCAAAAGGTTAGTGAGCGATTTATTTTTTAATCCTGCTTTTATAATTTTATATTTTCTGGGACAAAATGGCTGCCGCTTGTCTTTGTTTCGGTGGTGGTCTAATATAAATGTGTGGTGTGTTTTCGCCGTAAAACATTTTAAAAATCTGACATGCTGGGTAGATGAACAAGGTGTTTATCTTTCATTTGAGCTATTGGACTTAATAATGTGTGGAGGTTAAATATTTTTAAGAATATTTTTGCGTTCCATGCGCCACCGTTTGAGCTGAACGGGGGGGAGGGTGTTCCTACAGAGGAACTCCTGGCATCAACAGGATATACAGTTGAAGTTGGAAGTTTACATACACTTAGGATGGACTCAATAAAACTCGTTTTTCAACCACTTGACACATTTCTTGTTTACAAACTATAGTTTTGGCAAGTCGGTTAGGACATCTACTTTGTGCATGACACAAGTAATTTTTACAACAATAGTTTACAGGCAGATTATTTCACTTATAATTCAAGGTATCACAATTCCAGTGGGTCAGAAGTTCACATACACTACGTTGACTGTGCTTTTAAACAGCTAGGAAAAATCCAGAAAATGATGTCACGGCGTTAGAAGCTTCTGATAGGCTAATTGACATCATTTGAGTCAATTGGATGTGTACCTGTGGATGTATTTCAAGGCCTACCTTCAAACTCAGTGCTTTTTTACTTGACATCATGTACAAATCTAAAGAAATCAGCCAAGACCTCAGAAAAAAAAATGTAAACCTCCACAAGTCTGGTTCATCCTTGGGAGGTACCACGTTCATCTGTGCAAACAGTAGTATGCAAGTATAAACACCATTGGACACGCAGCCGTCGTACCGTTCAGGAAGGAGACACATTCTGTCTCCTAGAGATGAAAATACTTTGGTGCAAAAAGTGCAAATCAATCCCAAAACAACAGCAAAAGACCTTGTGAAGATGCTGGAGAAAACAGGTACAAAAGTATCTATATCCACAGTAAAAAGAGTCCTATATCGACATAACCTGACAGGCCGCTCAGCAAGGAAGAAGCCACTGCTCCAAAACCGCAATAAAAAGCCAGACTACGGTTTGCAACTGCACATTGGGACAAAGATCGTAGTTTTTGGAGAAATGTCCTGTGGTCTGATGAAACAAAAATAAAACTGTTTGGCCATAATGACCATCGTTATGTTTGGAGGAAAAAGGGGGAGGCTTGCAATCCTAAGAACACCATCCCAACCGTGAAGCATGGGGGTGGCAGCATCATGTTGTGGGGGTGCTTTGCTGCAAGAGGGATTGGTGCACTTCACAAAATAGATGGCATCATGAGGAAAGAAAATTATGTGGATATATTGAAGCAACATCTCAAGACATCAGTCAGGAAGTTAAAGCTTGGTAGCAAATGGGTCTTCCAAATGGACAATGACCCCAAGCGCACTTCCAAAGTTGTGGCAAAATGTCTTAAGGACAACAAAGTCAAGGAATTGGTGTGGCCATCACATAGCCCTGACCTCAATCCTATAGAAACAGGCAGAACTGAAAAAGTGTGTGCGAGTAAGGAGGCCTACAAACCTAACTCAGTTACACCAGCTTTGTCAGGAGGAATGGGCCAAAATTCACCCAACTTATTGTTGTGACGTTGTATTAGTTAATGTGACGACTGTTGCTCATCGAATGATTAAAGGTTTCTAATTGCGTGATTAACTGAATCAAGCAATTATTAACTCATTAACCTGGGGCACCATGGGAAAATGAGTTTCTATTTCCCAAATCCACTCAAAGAATATCAGAATATTGATTTTACAACAGCCGCTAATTAACCAGTTACTTATACAGTCTCGTTCTGAACGTCGCATAATCCGGGAATCTGCACAGACCCGGGTCTCACCAATGATTTCTTACCACACCAATCTTAGTTGAGTATGGATTTACTAGAAAGCTAAAATGATGATAAAAGATGTACATACACAAAATTACATTCTAGGCTGTTAATTAGAACTTAGTGTAACGGGCCAACACACTATGGTGCGTGTTACCCAAAATGGGGATTTAAAAGAGAGAGAAAAAGAGAAAGTACACGAGAGAAATATACATTTGGGTGAATTTGTCAGCTATGCTTATTCTAACCCTAGCCTTGCCCCAAACTGCCGCTCTTATGGATCAGAATATAATGATGTAATTACGTGGGGAAGGTCTCCGTGGGTTCTCCGCGTGGACCGTTCAGGCTGCTCAATGACGCACTTCTCCGGCGCAACTCTTTGGTTGTCCTCACGATGTCAGTGTCCTTTTGGCTTAGGAGTCTGTTCCCTCACCCTTGCTCTGGAAGGGCTCTTCTTAGGACAGACAGCTCTGTAGCTCAGAGCTCACAGCGTAGGAATGAAAGAGTGTAGATACCCCGATTCGATGAGGAGTGGAGGCTAGATGGTTCAACTTGAATTTACCCGCTTAGACACAGCTACTCATTCGTAGCTTGGGTAGAAAATATTTTTTTGACTTCAAACTTGTGTTGCGTTTTGGGTTTGTTTACCTTTTTAGACGTCGGCTGCAACTTGGGTCACGTAGTCTTATCTGTAAATTCTTTACACACAGGTTTTATACCCTCGTGTCAGAAGTGGGCGTAACCACCCTTAGGGCAATTCTCTGGGCGTACCAAGTTATGGGCAAGGTCTGGATTTTACTCAAATCTAAATTTAGACAACTAACTTCACATTTAATCTTTACCAGAACATTCTCTTTGATTTGGAAATGTTCCATACAATGTATAAACATCAAACATATACTCGGTAAACTATTGACGTTACAATGTTTTCGTAATAACGTCATCTATTAACCTTTAATAACAAAACAAAAATGACATACATTTTCATATTCCATCTATTGTCATTACCACCATTGTGGCTGACGGAACCCATTGTTCCAAAGTCCCTTTATTTCATGTTTAATGTTCTGAGGCTGGTTCTCCATAGTAACAGGACAAAATGAATTTGTCTGTGGCCTAAGATTTACCATGGGCGTGAAGGGTCATTGTCACGACTTCTGCCGAAGTCTTTGCCTCTCCTTGTTCGGGCGGTGCTCGGCGGTCGACATCACCGGTCTTCTAGCCATCATCGATCCATTTTTCGTTTTCCATTGGTTTTGTCTTGTCTTCCCACACACCTGTTTTCAATCCCATCCATTACCTGTTGTGTATTTAACCCTCTGTTTCCCCTCATGTCATTGTCAGAGATTGTTTATTGTCAGTGTAGTGTTTATTTGTATAGGTACGCGACGGGTCTTCGTACCCATATTTGTTTATATTCATTTTTCTTATTAGTGTTATGGAGCATGTTACTTGGACATTTATTAAAAGACTCCATTTTACACTCCGTTTGACTCTACTGCGCCTGACATCCCTGCCACCTATACACACGTCTCTGACAGAATCTCTGACCAAAGACATGAGGGGAAACAGAGGGTTAAATACACAACAGGTAATGGGTGGGATTGAAAACAGGTGTGTGGGAAGACAAGACAAAACCAATGGAAAATGAAAAATGGATCGATGATGGCTAGAAGACCGTCGACGTCGACTGCCAAGCACCGCCCGAACAAGGAGAGGCAACAACTTCGGCAGAAGTCGTGACAGTCATCAAACCCCCACATCTTCAGACCCCTAGATCTCTACTCCTCTGTTGGGGTTGAGAGATAATCTGTAGGGTTGTGGTCTCCTGTAACCTGACCTGATCAAGACAGTCATGACATTATTGTGGGAAGATTGTGAAAGGCTGTAAACGTCTGACTCACTGGGAATGTGATGAAAGACATAAAAGTTGAAATAAATCATTTTCTCTACTATTATTCTGACATTTCACATTCTTAAAATAAAGTGGTGATCCTAACTGACCTAAAACGTAATTTTGACAAGGATTAATTGTCAGGAATTGTGAAAAACTATGTTTAAATTTATTTGGCTAAGGTGTATGTAAACTTCCGATTTCAACTGTAGCTACCACAAATCATTATTTACCAGGCTTCTCTTTTAGCCTCCCACTCGTCTATCTCAGATAACTTTGGGTGGATGGACTACATTTCTTGTTCCAGCAACCTTCACCAGATTGGCAATTATGAAGGCCTAAAATCCTCTGAAGATATGCATGTTGAATCAATATCACACTAGCTGTCCCATACTTACCAATGTATGACGGGAACAACCTCAATGTGAATCGGCTTGATGTGCCAAACTTGTTGAAATGTGAACGCAGCTCTTCTAGGCATAAAGCTGACTAGGTATTTTAATTATTTGACTGTAAATGTGTTTTAGGGGTACAAAATACATGGATTTACACTTTTATAGGGAGGTCACACTTAGAGTAGGCATTTACCCACTGTATAAACAGTGTATTTACGCTGTAGCAAGCTAGCAAGTAGGCCTTACTCTGTAAAATTGCTGGTTACAGAAATTCCCTCACATTGTCCTATGTCAAGTAAAGCCTGTGAAACTACTGTGTCCAAAAGTAACTCCAAGAGGAAATTATTGACTGTATTTGGTTTTAAGTGTGTCATGTGTGGGTTGCTTCCCTGAGCCACACACATGAAATAGCCTCAGTAAAATCTAGGCTCAGAATGGATCGATAGCTATTGATCATTCCTGGTTCGCAGACATTGGAGTTCTTATAAAGAGTTTTTTATTTTATTGAGCACATAGTGCCCGTAACGTACACAAATGCATTGGAAAATCTAGAGTAGGTATGGATAAAACTAAGTTGGCCTAAAATACAAATGTCTACTAGAAATGTTTTTCCCAGCACAACTTTGAACTCAATTACTCTGTCTTCTGAGATCCCTTATGGATGTCACCTGTTAAATCCACTTCAGTGTAGATGAAGGGGAGACAATTGCCTTGAGACAATTGAGACATGGATTGAGACATGGATTATGCATGTCTGCCGTTCAGAGGGTGAATGGGAAAGACAAAATATTTAAGTGCCTTTGAACGGGGTATGGTGGTAGGTGCCAGGCGAGCTGGTTTGAGTGTGACAACAACTGCAACATTGCTGGGTTTTTCATCTTAAACAGTTTCCTGTGTGTATCAAGAGTGGTCCTCCACCCAAAGAACAGCCAGCCAACTTGACACAACTGTGGGAAGCATTGCAGTCAACATGGGCCAGCATCCCTGTGAACCGCTTGTAGAGTCCATGCCCCAACTAATTGAGACTGTTCTGAGGACACAAGGGGGTGCAACTCAATATTTGGAAAGTGTTCCTAATGTTTTGTACACTCAGTGTATATATTGTAATAGAAATGAAAAATACAACATGTCTTTGTGGAACACATCACCTGATCATCACCCTTAGGTGGTTCTTGGCCGTGAGTGGTATGGCCCAATCAATGAATAAGTGCTAGGTGTTGCTCTGAGCTGCAAAAAGCCTTACAGACTGTGAAGGCTCCCCAGTGGACCTGATCTCTAGTTGCCACTGCACTCCAGTGCACATAGTCTCCAAGACTATCTCTCTGCGGAGCCCGGCTCCGAGATAAGAGGGGGAAGGTGCTAACCCGGTGATAAGGTGATAGTAAGGTTGGACACTTTTCCCTCACCACTTGCAAACAGGCCATCACCATTGAAATCCCCCTTGTGTGTAATAGTGGGAGCTCCTTTGGAGCAATACTCAGTCTTCTTTTTTTTAATCGGAACACATTGGCAAACACTGCCACGCTGCTGTGGGAAGGGGGAGCCAGTCTATTATGGTCCAGGCACATGTTTCACCGGGAGTCTAATTTCAATTTTCTTCAAAGACACTGAGCGAGGTTGCAGTCACACTGGAACTATGCTTTTCCACAGTAATATTCAGATCACTTTACTTTGGAAATTAAATCTGTGAGGCTGGTGGTCTCGGATAGGGGTACCCGAAAACCTATTAACTACATTACTTATCCGCTATATCAAAGTTTAATGGTCATGAAATCCATTTTACAGTCTTACTCATGCTCTTTGTATGCCATTAGCTACATACTTGTCCATGAGACCCCCTGGAGCTATATGTTACCAAGAAACACATTAAAGGAGACGTTGAACTGTCTCGGTTTGTCAGCCTCTTTCATGAATTTCCACTTTTTCTTCATTTCTTTCTCTGACTCTCATGAGGGTGTGTACTGGTACCAGAGTGCCAAGTCTAGGTCCAAAGGGTTCCTTGACATCTTCTATCCTCAAGCCATAATACTGCTGAGCAGTCAATCAAATTGCTACCCGAAATATTTGCATTGACCCCCTTTTCCTTTACATATAGATGTTTCTGTTGTTCCTGAAGTATGGTAGCTACCATACCATACATTTGAACACGCAGTACACTAGGCCTGTATGACGACAGGTGGCATTTGAAAGATTTTTTCCTCTCAAGCGCAAACCAAAATGGATTCAGAATTCATATTATTTCCAAATAAAATAATTTATCTTATTCTTCATTTCTTTCTCTGAATCTCATGAGGAGGAGTGTATATACTGTATGCAGAGTTGGGTAGGTTACTTTCTAAATATAGTTTGTTATAGTTACTAGTTAGATGTCCCCCCCAAAAAAATATCAGTAATGTAGCTTTTGGATTACCCAAACTCCAGCCTGATCTGAGACTTGATGTAATGTCGTAAAAGTAAATGTTACGTGTGGTATGGTATGGTTATTTAAGACAGAAGCTTACTTAAGGCAGAAGCAAAAGTAGGGTGGCTGGTTGGGCAGATGGGTAGTTGTATAATGCAAACTTCTAGCAACACAAAGGTTGCATTTTCGCTAAATACTAACTCTGCAACTACTTACACATTTTTAGCTACTTTGAAATGACTTAACATGTCAGCTATCCCTTCCCCTAACCCTAATCTTAACCCTAACCCTGTCATGCGTATCGGAGCAGGTGAAGTGTCCAAGTGGTGTGTGAATCACCGTCTTCCACTCGTCCCTCCCTCTGATGCGGACCAGGTGGTAGGCATTCCGGATGTCGAGTTTGGTGAACACCGTGGAAACATGGAGTGGGGCGAAGCAGAACTGATGAGTGGCAAGGGGTACTTGTTCTTCACAGTGATGTTATTCAGCCCACGGAAGTCTATGCACAACCTCAGCGACCCATCCTTTTTATTTACAAAGTAAAAAACTGCTTTCTGAACACAGGAGCCAGATCGTGATACTTGAGAGGAACTGATGACAGTTCTGGAGGTTCTGGAGTGGATTGGGGCACAGACAAGGCAGTAACAAGGGCAGAATGAAAACAATTTGAGTGACAGAATGTACTCCAAGTGGTTACCTTTCCGGTGATCCAGTCGATTTGTGGATTGTGCAGGATGGCCCAGAACCAAGGATGGCCCAGAACCAGGGGAGAGTGAGGGCAGTCGATCATTTGGAGACTGATCCTTTCCTGATGATTCCCAGAGAGACGCAGGATGACAGGGACAGTTCTCTCACAGACACAGGCAAGGATCTGTCCGTTGAGAGCGTTGGCATCAAGGGGTAAATCCAGTGGAACAGTATCCTGGCCCAACTGGACAACGACACCTCAGTCCAGGAAACTCTCTTTGGCACTGAATCGATGAGGACAGGCAGAGGAAAAGCCTGGCTCTGCCACACTAGGTTTTTGCCTAGCAAGGGTCTGGGGGAGATTGGCTGGGATTTGGTTCAAAAGTATATCCCCAAACAACTGCCAGGCCACCATCGTTTGCTGTACACAGGGAACAAGTGGAGACGAAGTGACCAACCTGGCCACAGTATAGGCAGCTCCTACTGCTGATTTGCTACTGCCTCTTCTCAGGTGAGAGACGGGCCCGACCGAACTGCATGGGTTCAGGTTCTGGGAGAGCCTTGGGAAGGGAGGCAGTCAGAGGAGGAAGACCAAGCAAAGAAGCAGATGTAGTGATGGGGCATGCAACCCTACGTGCCCTCTCGTTCCAACACTCGTGGGGACGGGTGTCAATGCGGATGGCGAGGGAAATGAGCGTCGAGTCCATCCGACTCATCCCTGGACACCAACTCATCATTGGTGGTCTCAGTGAGTTCTTGCAGAAATGCTCCACGAAGGGCCGCCTCATTCCAGATTCTCTCAGTTCCAGATCCAGCTCAGCGGTACTATAGGGGCCTCGACGGAGGGACAGAAGTCGCTTAGCGTCATCCCTACCACAGACAGGGTGGTCGAAGACTCATCTCCTCTGTGAAGCTGGAGTAGGAGGAGCAGATGGGAGACTGTCTCTCCCATACCGCCCCTTCCGTGGCCCAGGAAAGCGCTGCTCCACAGAGGCTGCCAATCGGGAAGGAAATCTTGGCCCGTTCACTAGCATTAGCGTAGGGCTGTTGCTCAAATACTAGTGAACATTGAACCAAAAAGTCTATGCAAGCTCCGAGGTTGCCATCGTAACACTCTGGGGTCGGAACAAACGGCTCATAGGGCAGAGGAGAGGGACCCGGGGCAGGTTGTGAGCTCTGGGCGGTTTGGCCTTGCAGGTCCGAAAGGCTATGTGAAAACTCCTTGACGTGCTCCAGAAGGGTTTTCAGGGATTGGTCATATTGCTTGGTCGCCTTGGCTGGCGAGGGTTTGGTGGAGAGAATCTGAGTCTGCTGGCTTCATATCTGGGCCAGATCGTAATGTCAAGCGGAGAGGAGCAGATGAACCCAAGAGCAGACTCGGAAGAGGAGACTGGGATGAGGTATTTTGGTATTTGGTATTTTATTTGGATCCCCATAAGCTGTTGCAAAAGCATCAGCTACTCTTCTTGGGATCCACACAAATATGACACATAATACAGAATGACATAATACAGAACATCATTAAACAAGAACAGCTCAAGGACAGAACTACATATATTTTTTTAAAGGCACACGTAGCCTACATATCAATGCATACACACACACACACACTATCTAGGTCAAATAAGGGAGAGATGTTGGGCCACGTGATGTTGCTTTATCTGTTTTTTGAAACCCGGTTTGCTGTTTATTTGAGCAATATGAGATGGAAGGATATTCCATGCAAAAAGCGCTCTATATAATACTGTACTTTTTAAAAATTTGTTCTGGATTTGTGGACTATGAAAAGTCCCCTGGAGGCATGTCTGGTGGGATAAGTCTGTGTGTCAAGAGATCTGTGTGTAAGTTGACTATGCAAAGAATTTGGGATTTTCAACACATTAAAAGAAGAAGTGATGCAGACAGTCTCTTCTCAACTCTTAGCCAAGAGAGACTGGCATGCATAGTATTTATATCAGCCCTCTGATTGCAATTAAGAGCAAAACGTGTCATTCTGTTCTGGGCCAGCTGCAGCTTCTTCGGGACTGGTGGGACGTTGAGCTAACATAGGATAATGCGATAAGAATGAGGTTGTAAGTAACAAGAACATTTCCATGGACATAGACATATCTGATATTGGCAGAAAGCCTACATTCTTGTTAATCTAACTGCACTGTCCAATTTACAGTAGCTTTTACAGTGAAAGACAATTTATTAATAATCAATTAGGCACATTTGGGTAGTCTCAATACAACATTTTGAACAGAAATGCAATGGTTCATTGGATCAGTCTAAAACTTTGCACATGCACTGCTGCCATCTAGTGGCCCCAAAAAAATTATACTTGGCTGGACTAATTCATGATGACCTTTCTCTTGCATTTCAAAGGTTATGGTACAAAAAAACATACAAAATAATGTTTGGTTTTTTCATTGTATTATCTTTTACCAGATCTATTGTGTTTTATTCTCCTACATTCCTTTCAAATTTACACAAAATTCAAAGTCTTTCCTTTCAAATGCTACCAAGAATATGCATATCCTTGCTTCAGGGACTGAGTTACAGGCAGTTAGATTTGGGAATCTCATTTTAGGTGAATATTGGAAAAAAAGAGTCCAATCCTGAAGAAGTTAAGGAATGATTTGTACCAAATGCAATGCTCTTCGTTTTAGAGGACCAGTTCAGGACCAGTTTATTACTGGCCACCCATTCCAATACAGACTGCAACTCTTTGTTAAGGGTTTCAGTGACTTCATTAGCTGTGGTTGCTGATGCGTATATAAGGTTGAATCATCAGCATACATGGACACATGTGCTTTGTTTAATGCCAGTGGCAGGTCATTGGTAAATTTAGAAAATAATAGTGGGCCTAGAGAGCTGCCCTGCGGTATACCACACTTTACATGTTTGACATTAGAAACGCTTCCTTTAAAGTGTTATATTTGAGTTATATTAGGTAGATACCTCTGAATCCACGATATGGCAGAGGTTGAAAGGCCATAGCACTAAAGTTTTTTCAACAACACACTATGGTCAATAATATCAAAGGCTGTAACCAAGGTATTTATTGAAACACAGGGGGAAGATGGAGTGCAGGCCAGGGGAAGCTCGGGTGGGTTGCTGGAAGCCAGGTGCAGAAGCTGAGGCTGGAGCGAGTGGAATTGGGACTGGGTAAGCAGGTCCGGAGAGGAATCCAAGGAAGCAGCGGAGTGGGGGAGATGTGGGACTGGAGACAGGGACTAGAGTCAGAGCGGCAGAATTGTACCGGAGAGGAAAACAGCATCAGGCAAGGGAAAACAGGCATAACATGAAAACAAGATCTTAAGCAGGAACAAACGGCTAAAAACCGCAGACTGACTAAGCAGAGGTTACGATCTGGCAGTGTGGAAGTGGCAGGGCTGAGTATTTGTAGAGGTCTTGATTATGGAACAGGTTGCAGCTGGTGGGGATCTTCTCTGCCTCCAGCACACCTGTCTCTGCCTACACAATCACACACACACACACACACACACACACACACGCACATCGGGAGTGGCGGAAGGTTGGGGAGACACAGGATGAGCAGTAGAGGGCGTGGCTGGCGCAGATGTAACACATGCTAAGCTTAACCCTAACCTTAACCCATAATCCATAACATTAGTGTTAGCCACCTAGCTAATATTATCCACAACACATTGTACAAATTTCATTACATATCAAACATATTGTAATTCGTAACTTATCATACGAAATGGATGATGGATATCCAGAAATTAATACATACTATACAAAACATAACATATCATACTAATTGGCTGTGCTGGATTTATGGTTACTATGTTACAACTACTACTGAGTCCAGGTTGCAAACTCAGTAACGTAACCTGATTACTTTGAGTTACTTTTGGATGAATTCCCCTTAGAAGAAAATCTAATCAAATCAAATGTATTTATATAGCCCTTCGTACATCAGCTGACATCAGCTGATAGAAAAAACATCTTTCTGGTAAAAAGAGGGGCGGGGGCGTATGCCTTATGACTAACGTGACATGGTGCGATGAAAGAAACATACAGGAACTCAAATCCTTCTGTTCACCTGATTTAGAATTCCTCACAATCAAATGTAGACCGCATTATCTACCAAGAGAATTCTCTTCGATTATAATCACAGCCGTATATATCCCCCCCCAAGCAGACACATCGATGGCTCTGAACGAACTTTATTTAACTCTCTGCAAACTGGAAACAATTTATCCGGAGGCTGCATTCATTGTAGCTGGGGATTTTAACAAGGCTAATCTGAAAACAAGACTCCCCAAATTTTATCAGCATATCGATTGCGCAACCAGGGGAGGAAAGACCTTGGACCATTGTTACTCTAACTTCCGCGACGCATATAAGGCCCTGCCCCGCCCCCCTTTCGGAAAAGCTGACCACGACTCCATTTTGTTGATCCCTGCCTACAGACAGAAACTAAAACAAGAGGCTCCCACGCTGAGGTCTGTCCAACGCTGGTCCGACCAAGCTGACTCCACACTCCAAGACTGCTTCCATCACGTGGACTGGGAGATGTTTCGTATTGCGTCAGATAACAACATTGACGAATACGCTGATTCGGTGTGCGAGTTCATTAGAACGTGCGTTGAAGATGTCGTTCCCATAGCAACGATTAAAACATTCCCTAACCAGAAACCGTGGATTGATGGCAGCATTCGTGTGAAACTGAAAGCGCGAACCACTGCTTTTAATCAGGGCAAGGTGTCTGGTAACATGACCGAATACAAACAGTGCAGCTATTCCCTCCGCAAGGCTATCAAACAAGCTAAGCGCCAGTACAGAGACAAAGTAGAATCTCAATTCAACGGCTCAGACACAAGAGGCATGTGGCAGGGTCTACAGTCAATCACGGACTACAGGAAGAAACCCAGCCCAGTCACGGACCAGGATGTCTTGCTCCCAGGCAGACTAAATAACTTTTTTGCCCGCTTTGAGGACAATACAGTGCCACTGACACGGCCTGCAACGAAAACATGCGGTCTCTCCTTCACTGCAGCCGAGGTGAGTAAGACATTTAAACGTGTTAACCTTCGCAAGGCTGCAGGCCCAGATGGCATCCCCAGCCGCGCCCTCAGAGCATGCGCAGACCAGCTGGCCGGTGTGTTTACGGACATATTCAATCAATCCCTATACCAGTCTGCTGTTCCCATATGCTTCAAGAGGGCCACCATTGTTCCTGTTCCCAAGAAAGCTAAGGTAACTGAGCTAAATGACTACCGCCCCGTAGCACTCACATCCGTCATCATGAAGTGCTTTGAGAGACTAGTCAAGGACCATATCACCTCCACCCTACCTGACACCCTAGACCCACTCCAATTTGCTTACCGCCCAAATAGGTCCACAGACGATGCAATCTCAACCACACTGCACACTGCCCTAACCCATCTGGACAAGAGGAATACCTATGTGAGAATGCTGTTCATCGACTACAGCTCGGCATTCAACACCATAGTACCCTCCAAGCTCGTCATCAAGCTCGAGACCCTGGGTCTCGACCCCGCCCTGTGCAACTGGGTACTGGACTTCCTGACGGGCCGCCCCCAGGTGGTGAGGGTAGGCAACAACATCTCCTCCCCGCTGATCCTCAACACTGGGGCCCCACAAGGTTGCGTTCTGAGCCCTCTCCTGTACTCCCTGTTCACCCACGACTGCGTGGCCACGCACGCCTCCAACTCAATCATCAAGTTTGCGGACGACACAACAGTGGTAGGCTTGATTACCAACAACGATGAGACGGCCTACAGGGAGGAGGTGAGGGCCCTCGGAGTGTGGTGTCAGGAAAACAACCTCACACTCAACGTCAACAAAACTAAGGAGATGATTGTGGACTTCAGGAAACAGCAGAGGGAACACCCCCCTATCCACATCGATGGAACAGTAGTGGAGAGGGTAGCAAGTTTTAAGTTCCTCGGCATACACATCACAGACAAACTGAATTGGTCCACTCACACAGACAGCATCGTGAAGAAGGCGCAGCAGCGCCTCTTCAACCTCAGGAGGCTGAAGAAATTCGGCTTGTCACCAAAAGCACTCACAAACTTCTACAGATGCACAATCGAGAGCATCCTGGCGGGCTGTATCACCGCCTGGTATGGCAACTGCACCGCCCTCAACCGTAAGGCTCTCCAGAGGGTAGTGAGGTCTGCACAACGCATCACCGGGGGCAAACTACCTGCCCTCCAGGACACCTACACCACCCGATGTCACAGGAAGGCCATAAAGATCATCAAGGACATCAACCACCCGAGCCACTGCCTGTTCACCCCGCTATCATCCAGAAGGCGAGGTCAGTACAGGTGCATCAAAGCTGGGACCGAGAGACTGAAAAACAGCTTCTATCTCAAGGCCATCAGACTGTTAAACAGCCACCACTAACACTGAGTGGCTGCTGCCAACACACTGACACTGACTCAACTCCAGCCACTTTAATAATGGGAATTGATGGGAATTGATGTAAATATATCACTAGCCACTTTAAACAATGCTACCTTATATAAATGTTACTTACCCTACATTATTCATCTCATATGCATACGTATATACTGTACTCTATATCATCGACGGTATCCTTATGTAATACATGTATCACTAGCCACTTTATACTATACTATGCCACTTTGTTTACATACTCATCTCATTTGTACATACTGTACCCGATACCATCTACTGTATCTTGCCTATGCTGCTCTGTACCATCACTCATTCATATATCCTTATGTACATATTCTTTATCCCCTTACACTGTGTACAAGACAGTAGTTTTGGAATTGTTAGTTAGATTACTTGTTATTACTGCATTGTCGGAACTAGAAGCACAAGCATTTCGCTACACTCGCATTAACATCTGCTAACCATGTGTATGTGACAAATAAAATTTGATTTGATTTGATTTGATTTGATTTGATTTGATTTGATCTCAAAGTGCTGTACAGAAACCCAGCCTAAAACCCCAAACAGCAAGCAATGCAGGTGTAGAAGCATGGTGGCTAGGAAAAACTCCCTAGAAAGGCCAAAACAGGAAGAAACCTAGAGAGGCCAGTCCTCTTCTGGCTGTGCCGGGTGGAGATTATAACAGAACATGGCCAAGATGTTAAATGTTCATAAATGACCAGCATGGTCAAATAATAAGAATCACAGGCAGAACAGTTGAAACTGGAGTAGCAGCACGGCCAGGTGGACTGGGGACAGCAAGGAGTCATCATGTCAGGTAGTCTTGAGGCATGTTCCTAGGGCTCAGGTCCTCTGAGAGAGAGAGAGAAAGAAAGAAAGGGAGAAGAAAGACAAAAAGGATCCATCAGACTCAAGCAAACATACTTTCTGAATTTAAAAGTCAACCAAGAAGTAATCACCTAGTTTTTGTTTGTTATCTGATTGCTGGTAACGTAACGGATTACAGTTACAGCTTTGAGGTAGTCACATCACATGTAAACAGTTACTCCCCAACTCTGTGTATACGGCACAGCAGTTAACTGTGATTTTTAGATTAACAATTTATCATGAGATGTGATGTAAAAGGTAAACCTCTATTCACTCTGTGTACACCTAAATAGGCCATGAAGAAATACAAATTCAGACAATGTAATGCATACAACTGTATGATCAAAACTCTCCAGCCTTGAGAGAATACCTGAGGCAAATACTGTATGTATGCACTTAATAATTTATCCTTAGCCCATGTTGCTGTTAACTGGAAATTACTGAATGTGATTAAATTACCAAAGGGCTCTCTGCATGACTGTATGTGACTGAGCCGCCATTGAGAGAGCAGCAGTGCATTTTTAATGACTACACTACACAGACGTGCTATCTCTGTGGATCACATGAATTAGACTGTGGTTCATTTGATATGTCAAAAGCACTGAATAAACTTTGGAAGGGGTTTTACTCAGTGGGATATGTTCAGTTCAGGGTGGATGAATTAGACATAAAGAAATCAGCTTGGGTGGTCATAGAGTGGTTCACTGGAATCTGGAATGTGCTTTAAATGACTGTAAACTTATGTGAATATCTGGATAGTGATAACAAATAGCCTTCCCACAAATGTATAGCGAACTATAGGGTACTGAATTCAAGTCTACACTAGCAACACCCTTGTACCTGTCGAAATGGTTTGTCTCAACTTTCCACAGACACACTGTATACTTAAAGGAAATGTACTAACAGCCTTTTGGTTTGCATTTAGTGGGTAGCATTGGTGTGACAAATTAACCGATTTCTCACTCCCAGAGTAAGGTAGTCATGTTCTCGAAATTTAGCAAAGATGGCAGTAATTTTCAACCTGTTTTGTTTTTTTCTTCGTGTGAAGGTTTTGGCAAGGCACACCTTGACAAATAGCACTACTTTTATCACAACTATGAGGACATATAAATACACAGAAAGACATGTCTTACAGTGTTTCTGGTTTAGAGAAAGAGAAAACCACAAGGCCCCGGGGCTGATAAGGACTGGCACTGATATGGTAGCCAAACTAATTAGCCAAAGAAAATTGGGCCCTGGTCCATATCAGTTAGCTCCAGACAAGCCAATCTACCAAGGCCCTCAAAGTGAATAACCCCAGTTTGGGCTGTCTGACTAGGGGCTGCCAATGATAGCCAAGCGGGTTCAAGTGATTTTTTGAAGGGAAATAAAATGTATTTTCTCAGACGGCCAACTAGCTCTGAGACAAATTCATTTTTGAGTATAACAGTACCAGTTTAACTTTGGATCCAATTCCTCGAGGTCTCTTTGGCGCAAATTGTTTTTGCATACAGTGGGCTAGCTTTACAGTGAGAAAGTCTGCATGAGAGTCTCTTGCCTACATTGTTTTTCACCAGTACAATTTTCGACTGTACAAAAGTAATGAACTATCATTACCTCAATGTTTACTAGGGGTGCCAGGTAGCCTAGTGGTTAAGAGCATTGAGTCAGTAAGCTAAATGTCCCTGGTTCCAATCCCAGGGCTGACTAGGTGTAGAATCTGTTGAAGTTCCCTTGATCAATGCACTTAATTCTAGTTTGTCCTGTAAATTGCTCTGGGGTAAGAGTGTTGACTAAAATATATAATAATTTGTAGGTGTCCAGCATTTTTTCTTAACTGGCTGTTCCATGTCAAGTCCTTGCTAAGTAAAATATTTGTCCATTTCCAGCTGTAGTGCTCTTGACAATTCAATTTTTTGAGGGGGGGGCTGAAAGAGCAACACACACAATGAGGATCCAGTGTCAGTTTCTCTCGACAACCCCCAATGAGATGCCACACTGTCACGGTCGTCCTCCTCTTCATCTGAAGAGGAGAGGCGAAATGGATCAGAGGACCAATATGCAAGTAAGTGTCCATGGTAAATCTTTAATAAAGAAAGTACTGACACTGCATACAAAACAATAAACAAATAATGACCGTGAAGCTATAAATGAGACCTGTGCTGACACAAGCCACTAACATAGACAATCACCCACAAACAAACAGTGCAACCAAGGATACCTAAGTATGATTCTCAATCAGAGACAACTAATGACACTTGCCTCTGATTGAGAACCATACTAGGCCGAAACATAGAAATCCCCAAATCATAGAAAATCAAACATAGACTGCCCACCTAACTCACGCCCTGACCATACTAACTAAATACAAAAACAAGGGAAATAAAGGTCAGAACGTGACACACACGTTGCACAGTGGACATGTCGGCCCAAAGCTGATCCTACACATAAAGGAGTATTTGTTTACGCTAGAAAGATAATACTAATTTAATTCACACCGTGTTGGCATATTATGGACTGTGCAGTATACGTGAGACAATCCAAGGGATAAATTATAACCTCCCTCGTGTTATCAACGAGTATTACAACTTCAAAATCAGGTTTGCACTATGCTCCTTCTGCACATATGGACAGTGTGGAACCTAGGTCATTATTTATTAACAATGCTTTCTCCTATTGGATTTGAGGCACATTGGAAATGTACAGACAAACATAATCAGAGATTAACCTCACTGAATGAATTGAGGCTAGGGGAGTTGGGATTTGAGCCGGAGAAAACAGTGACAATGTAATTGGATTGTGACAAGCGAGCAGCCGTAATTCCGTGGATTTCATAGCTTGCTCCATTCTTCGTGTTATTTCCCAACAGCACTCAATAATAGACATGATTACATGATTACAGCATCATGGATGACCATTTTGTTGAACATATTGCATCTACAACACTTTGGGCTGTCACACATGTGACACATGCCAGTGTTCTTGATGCAGGCACTGTATGTGATGAAGTTGGCATACTTGAGGGCTGGTCTCACTCTGTGTTGACCGGAAGGGGGAGACATTTCGTTAATACAGAGTCCTGCACTGCCCCTCTATGTGGTGGCACTGCACAGGGCATTGTGAATCGTCACCAGCTCACACGTTGGTGAAATTGAGTGTTAGTTCGATTGCTTATGATATTTTACAGGAGATCCATCTACAGTTGGTATACAAACATAGGCCTAGTTCTGGTCCCATACATAAGGTGGGAGCTGCATCTGTGTAAAATATAATTTGTGGGTGAAGAGGTACTGTACAAGGTTATGAAGGCTGTAGCCTACTCTTTAATAATATCACAATCTATAATCAAAGACTTGCCAAGTTCTGTAACTTGAATGTGTCACTGTTGTCTTATTCATGTTTTACAATTTACAATGTTTTACAATAAATACTTCAGAGGTAAATTTCTCTCTCATAACCTCTTCTTAATCGTTTTGCCCTCAAGTATGCCAACTCCTCCATGTAAAATACACCCATATTCTAACCTTGTCAGCATTTTCCCAAGTACACATTTCCTCTCCCCGCCTTGTGCATAGTGTTGTATGGTTTGTTACATTTTTAAATACATGTTTTTTTGTTTAGCAGACATTTTAAAAGTGAAAAATCAGAGTCTCGTTGTAATTTCATTAATGTGGAATTGCTCGGCTTCGTTTTTCTCTCTTTATTTGTTTACTCTGGTTGCCTGGCAGTTTTCAATTACCCACCTCATCAGAGTAGACTACCTTGTAGCTCAAGATGTTATGAAGCTCAATAAGGACACTTCTCTAATAAGCTTTATGATTTTCTTGGCATAAGATATGAATTGACTTAGTGCTGCTGTGCCAATTAACTGTATTTGGACATTTAAACGCATATCAGATAAAGTAATGTTATTGTAATGTTCGCTTCCAACTCACTCTCAAACACGTAGATCCCCTGAACGCAGCTCACTCTCCAGATCCCAATCACCTGAATTCTGATCACCTCTTCACATACCTGGATGTCATTATCACACACTATTTAGTTCAGTTGTTTGCACCCCATCATTGTGAGGTATTGTTTGTTTTGTGACACACTTCTATTTGGAATGCTGGGTTGCCTGTAATTTAATCCTCCCATTTATGATAGTGTTTGCCTGCCTCAATAACGATACCTATTCCCTGCCTGTACTTTAGCCTATCGGATTTCCTGCTATCAAGCTATTGCCTGATCTCCCAGATGACGTTACTAGCCTTTTCCCTGGCTATACTGTTGCCTTTTTGGAACCCCTTTGTATGACCTGCCTGCCCCTGGACCCAGCTACCTGCCTCCCCCTGTGGTCCTTTACTAATAAACACCTGCTGCTCCCTGCGCTTGAAACTAGCTCTCTGTCTCCCATCCTGTTCGTTACAGTTATCTCTTTATAATGAGTATGTAAATGTATTTGTTTCAGCCCAATGGCAACCCCACTACTTGGTTTTGATACTAAGCTGTGGGTTGGGGCTGGAGAAATGTAAGCACTCTCAAATTCATAGATGGAGCCATCAATGAGACTGACCATCCATGAAATCAAAATGATATTTTTTACAATGTTTTGAAGCGTGTGTGTTAATAACATCGGGTTGTGATTAAGACAGTTGAACTAAGCTCATGTGGCATTTATGAGTTATTCTTCAAGAAGAAATGGACATCTCATATTGCTCCTTTAATTCATAAAATAATTTGTTGGACAGTATCATCAAGTAGCCTCCAGTTTACTTAACATGTTACCAGTTGCATATAGAGTCAGGTAAAAATACTTCACTCGCCACACACAATAACATTTTTTTTTTACCACTGTGGAGAAACACAGTCTGGTTTTATGACGCTGAAGTGAGCATGCTTAGTCAAATCCACATGGGTATGGTTATTCTGGGCAGGCTAAAGTTAAGCTGTAGAAGTTAAAATGTCACCAGGGACAATTCTCACAATGTTTAAAATAAAGTGAATGCATCGGAAAACACAAAAGCCTTAGTTGTATTCTACTTCATTGCACACCATTTCATGGGAAATATACCTTAGGTTTCTGAGGAGGGACTCTGCCCTCAACTTGGTCTCTTTGTTTCTTTCCCAATTCCTATTAAATATTTAAACAAGCTTGACAATGCCTGAAAAGCTCAGCCTACCATGAAAGGATGGGAAATACACAAGAGGACTTTGAAAGAGGAAACCCATGGAGAAAGAGAGAGAAAAAATATTTCATCAAAGTAAACCACAGGTTAACTTTTCTAGGTGTATGTGTGTGTGCGCGCGTACCTGCGTCCATGTCTCATAGAGAGAGATGAACAGTTGAAAGTTGACAGCATACAAATAGATTTTATTTTCACATAATATGCAGCAGTCTGGGTCAGGAAATCACCATAAACAATCCTTAAAATAGCTGTTTGCCTGGTGAAACCACTGGCTCCAGGTCATCTATAAGTCTTTGCTTGGTAAAGCCCCACGTTATCTATCTAAGCTCACTGGTTACCATAGCAACACCTACCCGTAGCATGCGCTCCAGCAGGTATATTTCCCTGGTCATCCCCAAAGCCAAAACTTCCTTTGGCCGCCTTTCCTTCCAGTTCTCTGCTGCCAATGACTGGAACGAATTGCAAAAATCACTGAAGCTGGAGAGTTATATCTCACTCTCTAACTTTAAGCATCAGCTGTCAGAGCAGCTTACTGATCACTGTACCTGTACACAGCCAATCTGTAAATAACACACCCAACTACCTCATCCCCATATTGTTATTTTATCTTCTTGCTCTTTTGCACCCGGGTATCTCTACTTGCACATCATCATGCATGTCTATCACTCCAGTGTTAATGCTAAATTGTAATTATTACACCTCTATGGCCTATTTATTGACCTTACCTCCCTACTCTTCTAAATTTGCGCACACTGTACATAGATTTCTCTATTGTGTTACTGACTGTTATATTTGTTTATGTGTAACTCTGTGTTGTTGTTTTTGTCGCACCGCTCTGCTTTATCTTGGCCAGATCACAGTTGTAAATGAGAACTTGTTCTCAACTAGCCTACATGGTTAAATAAAGGTGAAATAAAAAAATAATAACTATTTTTTTTAATTGACCCTCAGATCCCATTTCAGCGGTAAAATAACAGTAGCAAGGTTATATACATGTAGGTAGAGCTAAAGTCACTATACATAGATAATAAACAGAGAGTAGCAGTTGCATGTAAGAGGGCGGGAGGGCAATTCAAATAGTCTGGGTAGCCCTTTGATTAGCTGTTCAGGAGTCTTATGGCTTTGGGGTAGAAGCTTTTAAGGATCATTTTGCACCTAGACTTAGCGCTCTGGTACCGCTTGCCGTGTGGTAACAGAGAGAACAGTCTATGATTAGGGTGGTTGGAGTCTTTGACAATTTTTAGGGCCTTCCTCTGACACCGCCTGGTATAGAGGTACTGGATGGCAGGAAGCTTGGCCCCAGTGATGTACTGGACCGTACGCACTACCCTCTGTAGTGCCTTGCGGTCGGATGCCGAGCAGTTGCCATATAGGCAGTGATGCAACTTGGCTCAAATTAAGATCCTACGTCTGTACAGAATTATATAAATAGAGAGCAGTCATAGAAGAGGTAAGAAAAACCATGGCATCAAGCATCAACTACATTTCATGACTTTTTAGTCAGTCAGCCAACATGTCATAATTTCAGATCCATATTAGTGCTTATGAACAAATCTGCATTATTCACTTTGGTAGTTTACTGTAAGATCGTATTAGAGAGTAGAGGGCATTGCGTTTCAGCTGCCATTTTGTGTCATCTTGGACTTGAGCTGGGCAGTACGGCCCACCACATGCCTGTAAGAATTGGCTGTTATGTCACGTCACAGAAGAAACATCTGTGACTCACTTCTGCCAGGTAATCCAATGTGACACGCATGTGCCCTTATGCCCGTATGTGTGCTACACATTGATTGGGTATAGGCGACGGACAGAGGCTGGTGGCAAAGTCTTGCCATGTCACATTTTAATGACTAGAGGGACATTCCTGAGATGGTTGAGATAGAGGAAAAGGATGTGTCATTCTCTTTGGCAAAGGGCAGACATCAACAACTTGCGAGATAGTTTCAGATAGCTGTGTTTGATGTTTGGCTGTCTTTCTAGATACTCTAGGAGAATGTTACGGAGGTCAAGTGTGATAGGAACAAAGGTTTATCTTACACTCTCTGTTATGAAAAAGATCTTCAGCTATGACAGCATTAAACCGGCTGACATTTCTCTTTCTTTCTCTACTCCTCTGCCACCCTCTCTCTCTGTGTTTGAAATATAACATTCTGATGCTGTACAGACATCTGATTTACATAGAAACTCTATGCAATTCTATTCCCCCTTTCACATTGTTACCCAAGCAGGGATCAGTGCAAGGTCAAGGTGACATCAACTGAACACATTATCGTATACACTTGCAGTGGAAGCAAGTGTGGTTTCCAAGAAACCCTCAGTCACCATCACATAAGAAATGCATCTCATCAATTGAAATCACAGGTAGACGCTTCTGGTTTTCGGATATATTCCCATCAGTGCATTAGTATTGAAATGGCAGGCAATTTTTAAAAACTCAAAGAAGTGTCCTGGTTGAGAAGAATGAGTATTGGGTTAGCATCTTCTATCGAACGTTATGCCATATTCAAATGCTTTCTTGGGATTTAAATAGCAAATTAACCACAAATGACAAGGCCATATTCTATTTCAATTAAGAATCAGACAAAGTTTCCTGACTTGCCTGCCTAATTAAAAAATATTACCCAAATGAAAGAATCTGTCTTAACACTGAACTGAGCTGTTCTTCATCCTAAACCTTATTAAATAAAACTACAGTACAATCGCCTTAGACTCTGTGAAATGGATGTGCAGCTTTTCAAATTAATAGAGCCATTCTGCACCGTTCAGTGTTGATTGCTTCTCTGGAGCGAAAACAACTTAATTTCAAATATTTAAGTTAACTTTAATTTCAACTGTGAAATGTAGAATCAAGAATCAGTTGAAACACAGGAAAGCAATCTACAATGTCTGTGAAGATCCAAAAGTATTTTTTTTCTCATCGACCTTGGGGGGGGGGGGGGGGGGGGGGCTTCATAATCAGGCATCTGTCAATGTTCAGACCACCTTAAGCACCTACTCAGTTAACCTCATATGTTGTTTGTGTCAGATTCTCTCTGTACTGTAGCCTCATATCTCTGTCCTGTAATATTGTCTTAAATTCTTAATCTGCCAATTCCAGAGTACACTTTAAATGACACGTGCTCGTCTTGAGTGAGTCTACGTCTCCAGATGCATCTTAAAATGAGATTAATCATTAGGGACAGCGGTGTTTAGAGGAGTCGTGCACCTGCCATCGGAAATGTGCCATATCAATCAAAACCCGAGGTGCTAATGATCATCTGCCAGAAGTTCGAGCAGAGGGGACCACCATCTCCCCCGGTGAAGTCATTTGCGTCGATCTGCACCGCCAGCGCATTTGGCCTCCTCTGCAGTCCTAATAGCTCCAACGCTTTGTCTCCTGCCGAAACGCTCTCCTCGCTCGAATATTAATTATTCTCGTCCACAACGCAGATCTGACAGGGTTCGCTGCACCTTTGCCAGAAATAGACAAATAAATAGAAATGGGGGAAAATAAATAGCAGGCCCGAGACACAGCCCGGGTGCATCAGAAGAGCTGCTTTTATTAACGTCCCAAAAGCATTTTTATTCTGAGTGTTCTTTACATTGAATTGGATGACATAACTTTGGCAATAGGCTTGGGAATGGACCTGTAGGCGGAAGTTCTCTATAGTTTAATACGATTAGCCCAATGAATGTCTACACAGACATGGCTCCTCAGGCGCCCGGGAGTCATTCTCAAAATCGGACTAAGCCATTTCAAATTGGTCTCAGAACATTTGGTATTATTTTGTAAATCCAAGACACTTTATTTAGTATAATTTGTTAAATTTCGTATGGTATGTATTAATTTGTGGATGTCCATCACCCATTTCGTACAATAAGTTACAAATTTGCTAAACATATGATATGTTATGAAATCCAGCTCATTGCCAAAGCTAAGGGTTAGGGTTAGGGGTTAAGGTTAGGGTTATGTTTAGGAGTTAGGTTAAAGGCTTAAGATTAGTGTTAGGGGAAGGGTTAGCTAAAAGGGTTAAGGTTATGGAAAATTCTTATGTAACCGTACCAAATGTAACATACAGTATGTACTAATATGAACATTCCAGATTTAAATGTACTATGTTATGTCTAGTCTATGAGACCAGGCTTTCCACTCAGGACAGGGATCACAGGGCACCTGAATACTAGTGTTTTGGAAAGAGGGCAAATACGACTTTGGGGAAAGGCTCAAATGAATTAAGGAATGCTGAGTAGCATAAGTCCAGTGTGGTTTGATGGTAGATCAACGATGCTGTAGTACGCTGTCACAGGTTATGGAAATATGCCAGTCAAGCATCAGAGCACTGCAAGTTCAAGGCTCAGATGGACTGTATAGTACTGTGAGTAACATGACTGTACACATTGGCTTTAAAAACTTTAAAAACGTGAACATAATTTTTTAATTACAACAATTGCATTCATTTTCATGCCATTGTTTTATCTATTGAATTGGGGTCTCCCTACTCGATTCATATCTCATAAATGCATGTTCTAATTGATGTTGCAAATATCACACGCAGACTATCTGCAGTGGGTTGCAGTCTGTTGAAGATGGCCAAATAGAAAGTGATAGGCTGCAAGCTTCAATTTCTGTGCGGGGGCCGAGATAGATCCATAGAGCATTCATCGGACGCCTCCATACATGTGCTATGGGTAAACAGATTCAAATGCTCTTAAGTGACGCAGATGTCCTCTTTATCCTACTCCAACATTGTGTTTGCATGCTGCGACAACTCATCTCTGATCAGCATGTGGTCGAACATCTCTTCCCTTGAACAAACTAATCTGAGCAGGCTAGATGATTTGCTTTGCTTATACCACCAATTTGTTGAGATGCCGGATAAAATACTGTAATGCTATATATAATATATATATATATATATATATATATATATATATATAGACATACTATACAGGACCAGTCAAAAGTTTGGCCACGCCTATCCATTCAAGGGTTTATCTTTACTATTTTCTAATAATAATAGTGAAGACATCAAAACTATGATATAACACATATGGAATCAAGTAGTAACCAAAAAAGTGTTAAACAAATCAAAATAGATTTTATATTTAAGATTCTTCAAAGTAGCCAGACTTTGCCTTGATGACAGCTTTGCAAACTCTTGGCATTTCTCAATAAGCTTCACCTGGAATGCTTTTCCAACTGGCTTGAAGGAGTTCCAACATATGCTGAGCCCTTATCGACTACTTTTCTGCATTCCAACTCATCTCAAACCATCTCAATTGGGGTGAGGTTGGGTGATTGTGGAGGCCAGGTCATCTGATGCAGCACTCCTTCACTTTCCTTCTTGGTCATGTAGCCCTTACACAGCCTGAAGATGTGTTGGGTCATTGTCCTGTTGAAAAACAAATGATAGTCTCACTATGCGCAAACCAAATGGGATGGCTTTTCACTGCAGAATGCTTTGTAGCCATGCTGGTTAAGTGTGCCTTGAATTCTAAATAAATCACCGACAGTGTCACCAGCAAAGCACCCTCAAAACATCACACCTCCATACTCCACTGTGGGTTTGTCATGTACTGTCATGTTGTCTTGTCTCTGTCCTTTCCCTTCACCCTGTCTCCCTCTGCTGGTCGTGTTAGGTTACCTTTTCTCCCCCGCTTTCCCCCAGCTGTCCCTTGTCTCCTCTAACTACCCATTCACCCCGTTCCCCACCTGTTCCCTTTTTCCCTCTGATTAGGTCCCTATATCTCTCTCTGTTTCTGCTCCTGTCCTTGTCGGATTCTTGTTTGTTTGTGTCATTCATGCCTGAACCAGACTGCCGTCATGTTTGCTGTAGCCTTGTCCTGTCCTGTCGGAATCTGCCGGTCCATCTGAGCCTACCTATGTTTGGTAATTAAAGAAGCTCTGTTTAAGTTGATTCGCTTTTGGGTCCTCATTCACGCACCGTAACAGAAGAATCCGACCAAGAATGGACCCAGCGACTTCGGATCCTCTCCACTCAGCCGTCGAGATCCAGGGAGCGATGCTAGGCAGACACAAGCAGGAATTGTCTGCTGCTCGACATGCCGTTGAGACCCTGGCCACCCAAGTCTCCAACCTCACAGAACAGGTTCACCATCTCCGCCTCGATCCACCGGCCACTTCCAGGGCTTTCGAATCTCCGGAGCCCAGAATCAATAACCCGCCGTGTTACTCTGGGGAGCCCACTGAATGCCGCTCGTTCCTCACCCAGTGTGATATTGTGTTTTCTCTCCAGCCCAACACTTACTCCAGGAGCACTGCTCGTGTCGCCTACGTCATATCTCTCCTTATTGGACGGGCTCGTGAGTGGGGCACGGCAATCTGGGAGGCAAGGGCTGAGTGTACTAACCAGTATCAAGACTTTAAGGAGGAGATGATACGGGTTTTTGATTGATCTGTTTTTGGGGAGGAGGCTTCCAGGGCCCTGTCTTCCCTATGTCAAGGCAATCGATCCATAACAGACTACTCTATTGAGTTTCGCACTCTTGCTGTCTCCAGTGGCTGGAACGAGCCGGCCTTGCTCGCTCGTCTTCTGGAGGGTTTCCGCGCAGAGGTAAAGGATGAGATTCTCTCCCGGGAGGTTCCTTCCAGCGTGGATTCCTTGATTGAACTCGCTATTCACATTGAGCGACGGGTTGATCTTCGTCACCGAGCTCGTGGAAAGGAGCTCGCGCTCTCCGTCGCCTCCCTCTCCGCATCACTACCATCTTCCTCTGCCGGCTCGGGTGCTGAGCCCATGCAGCTGGGAGGTATCCGCATCTCGACTAAGGAGAGGGAACGGAGAATCACCAACCGCCTCTGTCTCTATTGCGGTTCCGCTGGTCATTTTGTCACTTCATGTCCAGTAAAAGGCCAGAGCTCGTCAGTAAGCGGAGGGCTACTGGTGAGCGCTACTACTCCTGTCTCTCCTTCAAGATCCTGCACTACCTTGTCGGTCCATCTACGCTGGACCGGTTCGTCAGCTTCCTGCAGTGCCTTAATAGACTCTGGGGCGGAGGGCTGTTTTATGGACGAGACCTGGGCTCGGGAACATGACATTCCTCTCAGACAGTTAAAGGAGCCCACGGCCTTGTTCGCCCTGGATGGTAGTCCTCTCCCCAGGATTCAGCGTGAGACGCTACCTTTAACCCTCACTGTTTCTGGTAATCATAGTGAAACCATTTCTTTTTTAATTTTTCGTTCACCTTTTACACCTGTTGTTTTGGGCCATCCCTGGCTAGTTTGTCATAATCCTTCCATTAATTGGTCTAGTAATTCTATCCTCTCCTGGAACGTCTCTTGTCATGTGAAATGTTTAATGTCTGCTATCCCTCCTGTTTCCTCTGTCTCTTCTTCACAGGAGGAGCCTGGTGATTTGACAGGGGTGCCGGAGGAATATCACGATCTGCGCACGGTGTTCAGTCGGTCCAGGGCCACCTCTCTTCCTCCACACCGGTCGTATGATTGTAGTATTGATCTCCTTCCGGGAACCACCCCCCCCCCGGGGTAGACTATACTCTCTGTCGGCTCCCGAACGTAAGGCTCTCGAAGATTATTTGTCTGTAGCTCTTGACGCCGGTACCATAGTCCCCTCCTCCTCTCCCGCCGGAGCGGGGTTTTTTTTTTGTCAAGAAGAAGGACGGGTCTCTGCGCCCCTGCATAGATTATCGAGGGCTGAATGACATAACAGTGAAGAATCGTTATCCGCTTCCTCTTATGTCTTCAGCCTTCGAGATCCTGCAGGGAGCCAGGTTTTTCACTAAGTTGGACCTTCGTAACGCTTACCATCTCGTGCGCATCAGGGAGGGGGACGAGTGGAAGACGGCGTTTAACACTCCGTTAGGGCACTTTGAATACCGGGTTCTTCCTTTCGGCCTCGCTAACGCTCCAGCTGTCTTTCAGGCATTAGTCAATGATGTCCTGAGAGACATGCTGAACATCTTTGTTTTCGTTTACCTTGACGATATCCTGATTTTTTCACCGTCACTCCAGATTCATGTTCAGCACGTTCGACGTGTCCTCCAGCGCCTTTTAGAGAATTGTCTTTTTGTGAAGGCTGAGAAGTGCACTTTTCATGCCTCCTCCGTCACATTTCTCGGTTCTGTTATTTCCGCTGAAGGCATTAAGATGGATCCCGCTAAGGTCCAAGCTGTCATTGATTGGCCCGTCCCTAAGTCACGCGTCGAGCTGCAGCGCTTTCTCGGCTTCGCGAACTTCTATCGTCGTTTCATCCGTAATTTCGGTCAGGTGGCAGCTCCTCTCACAGCCCTTACTTCTGTCAAGACGTGCTTTAAGTGGTCCGTTTCCGCCCAGGGAGCTTTTGATCTCCTCAAGAATCGTTTTACATCCGCTCCTATCCTTGTTACACCTGACGTCTCTAGACAGTTCGTTGTCGAGGTTGACGCGTCAGAGGTGGGAGTGGGAGCCATCCTTTCTCAGCGCTCCCTCTCTGACGACAAGGTCCACCCATGCGCGTATTTTTCTCATCGCCTGTCGCCGTCGGAACGTAACTATGATGTGGGTAACCGCAAACTGCTCGCCATCCGGTTAGCCCTAGGCGAATGGCGACAGTGGTTGGAGGGGGCGACCGTTCCTTTTGTCGTTTGGACTGACCATAGGAACCTTGAGTACATCCGTTCTGCCAAACGACTTAATGCGCGTCAGGCGCGTTGGGCGCTGTTTTTCGCTCGTTTCGAGTTCGTGATTTCTTATCGTCCGGGCTCTAAGAACACCAAGCCTGATGCTTTGTCTCGTCTCTTCAGTTCTTCAGTAGCCTCCACTGACCCCGAGGGGATTCTCCCTGAGGGGCGTGTTGTCGGGTTGACTGTCTGGGGAATTGAGAGGCAGGTAAAGCAAGCACTCACTCAAACTCCGTCGCCGCGCGCTTGTCCTAGGAACCTTCTTTTCGTTCCCGTTCCTACTCGTCTGGCCGTTCTTCAGTGGGCTCACTCTGCCAAGTTAGCCGGCCACCCTGGCGTTCGGGGTACGCTTGCTTCCATTCGCCAGCGTTTCTGGTGGCCCACCCGGGAGCATGACACGCGTCGTTTCGTGGCTGCTTGTTCGGTCTGCGCGCAGACTAAGTCCGGTAACTCTCCTCCTGCCGGCCGTCTCAGGCCGCTTCCTATTCCCTCTCGACCGTGGTCTCACATCGCCTTAGATTTTGTCACCGGACTGCCTTCGTCAGCGGGGAAGACTGTTATTCTTACGGTTGTCGATAGGTTCTCTAAGGCGGCTCATTTCATTCCCCTTGCTAAGCTTCCTTCTGCTAAAGAGACGGCACAAATCATCATCGAGAATGTTTTCAGAATTCATGGCCTTCCGTCAGACGTCGTTTCGGACAGAGGTCCGCAATTCACGTCTCAATTTTGGAGGGAGTTTTGCCGTTTGATTGGGGCTTCCGTCAGTCTCTCTTCCGGCTTTCACCCCCAGTCTAACGGTCAAGCAGAACGGGCCAATCAGACTATTGGTCGCATCTTACGCAGTCTTTCTTTTCGCAACCCTGCGTCTTGGTCAGAACAGCTCCCCTGGGCAGAATACGCCCACAACTCGCTTCCTTCGTCTGCGACCGGGCTATCTCCTTTTCAGAGTAGCCTCGGGTACCAGCCTCCGTTGTTCTCATCTCAGTTCGCCGAGTCCAGCGTCCCCTCCGCTCAGGCTTTTGTCCAACGTTGCGAGCGCACCTGGAAGAGGGTCAGGTCTGCACTTTGCCGTTATAGGGCGCAGACTGTGAGAGCTGCTAATAAGCGTAGAACGAAGAGCCCTAGATATTGTCGCGGTCAGAGAGTTTGGCTCTCCACTCAGAACCTTCCCCTTAAGACGGCTTCTCGCAAGTTGACCCCGCGGTTCATTGGTCCATTCCGTATCTCTCAGGTCATTAATCCTGTCGCAGTGCGACTTCTTCTTCCGCGATATCTTCGTCGCGTCCACCCGGTCTTCCATGTCTCCTGTGTTAAGCCCGTTATTCGCGCCCCCGCTCGTCTTCCCCCCCCCCCCCCATCCTTGTCGAGGGCGCACCTATCTACAGGGTCCGTAAAATCTTGGACATGCGTCCTCGGGGCCGTGGTCATCAGTACCTAGTTGACTGGGAGGGGTACGGTCCTGAGGAGAGGAGTTGGGTTCCCTCTCGGGACGTGCTGGACCGTGCGCTGATTGATGATTTCCTCCGTTGCCGCCAGGTTTCCTCCTCGATTGCGCCAGGAGGCGCTCGGTGAGTGGGGGGGTACTGTCATGTACTGTCATGTTGTCTTGTCTCTGTCCTTTCCCTTCACCCTGTCTCCCTCTGCTGGTCGTGTTAGGTTACCTTTTCTCCCCCGCTTTCCCCCAGCTGTCCCTTGTCTCCTCTAACTACCCATTCACCCCGTTCCCCACCTGTTCCCTTTTTCCCTCTGATTAGGTCCCTATATCTCTCTCTGTTTCTGCTCCTGTCCTTGTCGGATTCTTGTTTGTTTGTGTCATTCATGCCTGAACCAGACTGCCGTCATGTTTGCTGTAGCCTTGTCCTGTCCTGTCGGAATCTGCCGGTCCATCTGAGCCTACCTATGTTTGGTAATTAAAGAAGCTCTGTTTAAGTTGATTCGCTTTTGGGTCCTCATTCACGCACCGTAACAGGGTTCCACACATGCAGAGATCATCCGTTCATTTACAAAGACACGGCGGTTGGAACCAAGAATCTTAAATTTGGACTCATCAGACCAAAGGATATATTTCCACTGGTCTAATGTCCATTGCTCGTGTTTCTTGGCCCAAGCAAGTCTCATTCTTATTGGTGTCCTTTAGTAGTGGTTTCTTTGCAGCAATTCGACCACGAAGGCCTGAATCACCTCTCCTCTGAACAGTTGATTTTGAGAAGTGGAAAGAAATTCCATAAATTAACTTTTGAGGCACACCTGTTAATTGAATTGCATTCCAAGTGACTACCTCAAGAAGCTGGTTGAGAGAATGCCATGAATGTGCAAAGCTGTCTTCAAAGCAAAGGGTGGCTATTTTGAAGAATCTCAAATATAAAATATACTTTGATTTGTTTACCACTTTTTTGGTTACTACGTGATTCCATGTGTGTTATTTCGTAGTTTTGATGTCTTCACTATTATTCTACAATGTAGAATATATTCAAAATAAAGATAACCCCTGGAATGAGTAGGTGTGTCCGAACTTTTGACTGGTAGCATCATGCCCCATGTGGCGTGATAGATTCAATTTTACACATAAAAAATTCTAAAGGAAGCAAATGAATAGAAGAATACTTGGTCAAACTCACAAGTCTCTCAAACAAATTAATGCATCGAGATAGACTATCCATGACTGTGGGGTGGTGGACGCCTTGCTCCCAGATACCCTTGCAATCGTTACTGCATATACACAGACATCTAACTTCCCCTGGATGTTTAATTTAGCAATGCATTCCGGGGTCGATGGCAGGCTATCATTAACTAGCATTGACAGCTAGGGCGTTGACACACACCTCAAACAACACATTTACATCCATGCCCTGACTCACAAAGGCAGTATAAGGATATTATCTCTGCCCTACCTTGGGATTCGGGCCCTGCATATATATATATATTATTTATTAGTTCTATGGAATTTACTTTATTTCAAAGCATAATTGAAAATATTCTGATAGTGGTTGCTATGAGTTGACCAATAGGTTACCCAATGGATAATTTAGTGTTGCAGCACTATACGAGGCCCACTTTATCAATATTTAATCGAGACAGACAACCAGTTCTGGTTCCCTATTTGAATACTTTGAAAATGCAGTCCCTCTTTGAGATAATCACTGCTCTTACATGAATAGGTAGGGGAAAGACTGAGTTTCACTAAATGGATTCCAATGTGAGATCAGTGATTAGATAAAAGAAAGGAGTATCTGAACTGGACCTATGCCTGGTAGAGTACATACAGATTGACTAAATATACAGTTACTTGAATACAAGACTACCTGACTGTGAGGGGCATTGTATATGGAGCTATTAGTAATAGGGATGCACGATATATCAGTGAACATATCGGAATCGGCTGACATTAGCTAAAAATGCCAACATTGGCATCAGCCCGATGTCTAGTTTAACGGCGATGTGAAAAAACGATGTCAAAGCTGATGTGCATACCTATATAATGTCGTAATGACGTAATGACGCCACGTAAAATGTTGTGCTACACACGAACCCCCCACGCCAATCCAACAACAACAACCAGTACACAGTATCAGTTCTCTATGTTTGACAAATAGTATGAAGCTGAGGCTTCTCAGTAGGATGTAATGTATTCCCTGTGAATCTGGTCATGTTTTGTTTACCCTGTTTAAAGAAATAAGTAATTGAACTCGCTTGCATTTTTCCCATAAAGTAGTATGAAATACCAGGTTTTCACCACAAGATGCGGCTGTTCTTGCTATGCCTCCACACTTTTATACAGTATATATAGCTTGTAACTTGTATTTTAAAAAAAATGTATGGCTGCAGGGGCAGTATTGAGTAGCTTGGATGAAAAGGTGCCCATTGTAAACGGCCAGCTCCTCAGTTTCAGTTGCTAATATATGCATAGTATTAGTATTGGATAGAACACACTCTAAAGTTTCCAAAACTGTCAAAATATTGTCTGTGAGTATAACAGAACTGATATTGCAGGCGAAACCCTGAGAAAAATCAAAACAGGAAGTGGCTTCTATTTTGATAACGACATGTTCCATAGCCTCCCTTTGCTCCATTTAAAGGGATATGAACCAGATTCCTTTTCCTATCGCTTCCTCAAGGTGTCAACAGTCTTCAGACATAGTTTCAGGCTCTTATTTTGAAAAATGAGCCCGAAAGATAACATCGCGTCAAGTGGTCACATGAGTTTTGCTCGCACAACAGAGTTTTCGTGACCAAGCTTCCTGATGCTAAGTGTACTTAATGTTTTATCGTGCGATCGATAAATTTACACAAACGCTTGGATTGCTTTCGGTATAAAGCATAATTTCAAAATCTGACGAGACAGGTGGATTAACAAAAGGCTAAACTGTGTTTTCCTATATTGCACTTGTGATTTCATGAATATAAATATTTGTAGTAATATTTATTGAACGTAGCGCTATGCTATTCAGCGGATGTTGATGACACTGCAGCCATAACAAGTTAAATAGATCTCAACATTTCCTATGCAGTTTTGGGTAGGCAACCAATAGATTTGGCTTGCTTAACACGAGAACTGCTCGTCTTCGAGGCACACCTTTCAAGCTAATGAGGAATCAATCTGACTGCAACATTCTAACAGTGATATATGCTATCACAAAAATAATAATTAGGTTGTGTTCTTGAAGGTCAAATAACACAATGGTATTTTCATTAGTTTATGTTGCTGTAGGCTATATGTAAAAACACTAAAAACACCAACATTCAAGTGTTCAATAAATATTATTGGTGGAGTGCCTTTATTACAACTATGAAACAGAAGCAGATGTGTTGGAACATGGTAAGAGCTTATTTTAATAACAATAACATTTAAATAAATATCCCAACTTCCAAGATGCATGGTAAAATTATGAAACAACTATGAAACAGAAGCAGATGTGTTGGAACATGGTAAGAGCTTATTTTAATAACAATAACATTTAAATAAATATCCCAACTTCCAAGATGCATGGTAAAATTATGAAAACATCAGTAGCATAAACATCAGTCCAGCACAGCTGTCGAGGACGTCCCTTCAGGATGGAGGATGGAGGTGAGAGGCGCCACCACTGTGGTGCCTGGTGCTGGTGCTGAAGGCAGTCTTACATTCATCCCCCTCTCTGATGCGCAACAGGTTGTAGGCACTGCGTAAATCCAATTTGGTAAAGTACTGAGCATCGTGCATCTGTTCCATCACAGTGGGTATGAGAGGCAGGGGATAACTGAATTTATCAGTTGCCTTATTCAGTGTCCAGTAATTGATACAGGGGCGGAGACCTCCATCCTTCTACTTCACGAAAAATAAACTGGAGGAGGCCGTAGAGGTGGACGGACAGAGGAATCCTTGGGGCAGCGGCTTTCTGGATGTAGACCTCCATGGCTTCGGTCTCTGCATGCGAGAGAGGGTAGATATACCCCCGCAAGAGTGTAGAGCCAGACAGAAATTCGATAGTGCAGTCCCATGGACGATGAGGGGTCAGGCACGTGGCACGAGTCTTCGAAAAGGCCAACTGTAGGTCCCTGTATTCCTCCGGGTGGATGGCCTGGTCCGAACGTTCCACGGAGGTGGCACAGATAGACACAGAGAAACACCTCCCCTGACACTCCTGTGACCAATCCAACAACCTCCTTTTCATCCACGATATCCTGGGGTTATGCAACTGTAACCAGGGGAAAGCTAAAACTACGGAGTGTGCAGAAGAGTCTAAGATGAGGCAAGTGATACGTTCATGGTGGTTGTGAGCAACTGTGAGGGAAATGGGAATCGTGGTCTGGCACACCAGTCAGGTTCCTAGGGGACGGTTGTCTAGGAGGTATAGGGGTTGTAAAGGGACTAGAAGAAAGCGTATTGATAAGGCCACTGACCGGTCTAGGAAATTTCCTGAAGAACCTCAGTCCACTAATGCAGGACTCAGGGTGGGTCAAGGACAGTCCGGGAAGGTGACAGGAAAAAGGATGGGCTGGGTGGACAGAGAGGAGCAAGGCATGTTCACACCTACCTGGGAAGGTGCAGGAGCGCTCCTCGGCCTGTCGCTTCCTCGCCTGGTTCTCCTTCTGGGACAGGTGTTCCAAGGGTGGTCCGACTCCCCGCAGTAGGAGCAGAGACCCTGTTGACTATGGCGTTGATGTTCCTCTGGGGGAAAGTGCGTCGGGCTCAGTCTCACTGGAGGTTCCTGGGAGAGACCCGAACCCCTGGGTTGGGCGACGACGGGCACGCAGAAGATTATCCAGGCGGATGGCCATGGCAATGAGCTGGTCCAGCCTGAGGTCCTCACCAGAACGGTCTGGACGTCCGCCTGTAACCCGCTGCGGAAAACCGTCAACGGGGCCTGGTCATTCCAGCGTGTGTACGCAGCCACCGTTTGGAAATCCAGAGCATACTCAGACACTGTCCTGGACCCCTGGCATAGATGGAGGAGACTCTCACCTCCCACTCGGCCCTCTGTAGGGTGGCCGAAAACGGCATGGAAGAGTTGGGTGAAGCACTCATAGGACTGCACTTCTGGACCGTCCCTCTCCCAGATGGTGTGGGCCCACTCCAGAGCCCGGCCTGTCAGCACCGAGATCACCACGGCCACACTGCAGGAGAAACCCCCTACAGTTGGGGTGCCGTCAAACCCCTCCGGGAAGGTCAGGTGGATGTTGCTGATCGGACCGGGTGATGTAGATAGTGGTGGGGTTGCTGGAACGACCGTGGGGAGCTGGGAAGGTGGTGGTGTAGCCTGCAGCTGGCGTACGGTCCGGAGCACCTCATCCAGGTTAGTCCCGAGGTGCTCCAGGCATGAGCTTTGCTCCTATAGCAGAGAGGTCGGGATGTCCTGCTGCTTCCTGTTCTTTTAGGTCAAAGTGTAGACAGGAGTAGGCAGGAGGCAGTCACAGGTTTAGAGCTACTGCATTTATTAAAGCACTATATATGCAGTGGGGAGAACAAGTACTTGAAACACTGCCGATTTTGCAGGTTTTCCTACTTACAAAGCAAGTACAGGTCTGTAATTTTGATCATAGGTACACTTCAACAGTGAGAGACGGTATCTAAAAAAATCCAGAAAATCACATTGTGTGATTTTTAAGTAATTAATTTGCATTTTATCGCATGACATAAGTATTTGATGTATCAGAAAAACAGAACTTAATTTTTGGTACAGAAACCTTTGTTTGCAATTACAGAGATCATATGTTTCCTGTAGTTCTTGACCAGGTTTGCACACACTGCAGCAGGGATTTTGGCCCACTCCTCCATACAGACCTGCTCCAGACCCTTCAGGTTTCGGAGCTGTCGCTGGGCAATACAGACTTTCAGCTCCCTCCAAATATTTTCTATTGGGTTCAGGTCTGGAGACTGGCTAGGCCACTCCAGGACCTTGAGATGCTTCTTACGGAGCCACTCCTTAGTTCCCCTGGTTGTGTGTTTCGGGTCGTTGTCATGCTGGAAGACCCAGACACGACCCATCTTCAATACTCTTACTGAGGGAAGGAGGTTGTTGGCCAAGATCTCGCATACATGGCTCCATCCATCCTCCCCTCAATACGGTGCAGTCGTCCTGTCCCCTTTGCAGAAAAGCATCCCCAAAGAATGATGTTTCCACCTCCATGCTTCACGTTTGGGATGGTGTTCTTAGGGTTGTACTCATCCTTCTTCTTCCTCCAAACACGGCAAGTGGAGTTTAGACCAAAAAGCTAAATTTTTGTCTCATCAGACCACATGACCTTCTCCCATTCCTCCTCTGGATCATCCAGATGGTCATTGACAAACTTCAGATGGGCCTGGACATGCGCTGGCTTGAGCAGGGGGACCTTGCGTGCGTTGCAGGATTTTAATCCATGACGGCATAGTGTGTTACTAATGGTTTTCTTTGAGACTGTGGTCCCAGCTCCTTTCAGGTCATTGACCAGGTCCCGGCGTGTAGTTCTGGGCTGATCCCTCACCTTCCTCATGATCACTGATGCCCACGAGGTGAGATCTTGCATGGAGCCCCAGACCGAGGGTGATTGAACGTCATCTTGAACTTCTTCCATTTTCTAATAACTGCGCCTACAGTTGTTGCCTTCTCACCAAGCTGCTTGCCTATTGTCCTGAAGCCCATCCCAGCCTTGTGCAGGTCTACAATTTTATCCCTGATTATCCTTACACAGCTCTCTGGTCTTGGCCATTGTGGAGAGTTTGGTGTCTGTTTGATTGAGTGTGTGGACAGGTGTCTTTTATACAAGTAACGAGTTCAAGCAGGTGCAGTTAATACAGGTAATGAGTGGAGAACAGGAGGGCCTCTTAAAGAAAAACTAACAGGTCTGTGAGAGCCAGAATTCTTACTGGTTGGTGGGCGATCAAATACTTATGTCATGCAATGAAATGTAAATTAATTACTTAAAAATCATACAATGTGATTTTCTGGATTTTTGTTTTAGATTCCGTCTCTCACAGTTGAAGTGTACCTATGATAAAAATTACAGACTTCTACATGCTTTGTAAGTAGGAAAACCTGCAAAATCAGCAGTGTATCAAATACTTGTTCTCCCCACTGTGTATATATATATATATATATATATATAGCACTATCGTATATATATATATAAAAGCGGGATGAAACCCAAAGTGCAAAATAATAAAGTACTCAGGAAATAGTAGGAGAAATTCCTCTCAGGAAAACAAGCAACATTTACAATGACAGACAAAGGCAAATGACAGAGGGAATATATATACAGTGATAGGGTGGGGATTGGAACCAGGACTGTGTAATGGTGACGAGACAAGTCCGGTCTTCATGAGTGAAGGGGGTTCGTTAGAGATGGAAATTTGGCGATGCCGACTGCCAGATCTGAACAGGAGGGGGAGCCAAAGCGAAGGCTGGTGTAACAACATGTCATCTCCAAAGAAAGGAATTGCATTCATTTTGGGCTGATAAAAGTCCTGATGTATTGTCACAGGCTTTTTCTATCCAAACGGTGCAGTACCTTCGCTCCTGTCACACTGCTTAACTTTAAATCAAATGAAATGTTATTGGTCACATGGGCTGAGTACAACAGATGTAGACTTTATCGTAAACTGCTTACTTACAAACCCATTCCCAACAATGCAGAGTTAATAAATAGGAAGAAAAATATTTGCTAAATGAAAAAGGAAATAGTAACACAGTAAAACAAAACAATTATGAAGCTATTTACAAGCCACATCAGTACCAAGTCAGTGTACAGGGGTATGAGGTAATTGAGGTAATTCAATATGTACATGTAGGTAGGGGTAATAGTGACGAGGGAATCAGGATATATAATGAACAGAGCAGCAGCGTATGTGTGAAAGTGTGTCTGTCTGAGAGTGTGTGTGGGGTCAATATTCATGTGTGTGAGGATCTGATTAGAGCACTGATTTTGCTTTTGGGTCCTTGTCTCTAACTGACAATGAATGGGCAACATAAACCTAAATAGAAACGGATAATTGTGCACGACTTACTAAAACTGTTGTTACACAAATGTTTTCATTATTTTATTTTGCTCTTATTGTAGTACTGTAGCCCACTTCTGACCGATCACATTGTACAGAGCCTGAGTGGTGCAAAGGTCTAAGACACTGCATAGCAATGCAAGCTGTGTTGCTATGGATGCTGGTTCAATACCTGTGATGACCTTGACTGGGAGACCCTTGAGATGACTGTGGCTTTTTGGTTTCTCTCCCTCTAAAACATAAATAAAACATAAATAAATCACGTCTTACCCCATGTTCAAGAATGGCCTTTTCTCTCTCATCTTACGTTATTTGAAAATGAAATCATTTCCAAATATTGTTATTTTTTTAACAAAACGATTATTGTTATTATTCATTTAGAATGATATAAAATCTGCTTGGATATCCTCACAGATATATTATTAACCTTATTAGCAGGACAATATACTGTATATTGGTCATGGTTCCCAAGTGGCACAATGGGATTGCCTTGCAGTTCTCCATCCACTGAAAGCGCGCAAGGTTCAAGGCACGAGATCAGGGGGAACAGTATAGGCCGCAGAGAAGTGCACAGAAGACAGACTTAGCCCATGGGGAATGGGGGGGGGGGGGGGGGGGGAGTGGGCCATAATGGAGTAGAAACACCATAAAATGTATCAAATTAATTAAGCAACATTTCTTAAAATCAGTCCCATATACTGTGTTCTTACAAAAAAGGTTTAAAATGATCTAGTACAGCCACTATTGAAGGCTATAAAATGCTTCTCAAAGATGCCCTCTGGTGGTCAAACTAGCACAAACTAGCATTAATGGAACCTGTAGTTGGCACTTAAATGACGTGCCATAGAATTCTGCGGCACAACGCAAGCTGTGCAGCAGTAAGACCCAACTTTTAAAGGACAAACCACTGCACATGCTGTCTCATCATTGTCTGGGATCAGGCCTACCAACGTCGTTTTGTCAGCAAACTATATGATTGTGTTGGAGTCATGAGAGGCCATGCAGTCGTGGGTGAACAGGGAGTACAGGAGGGGACTGAGCATGCACCACTGAGGGGCCCCCGTGTTGAGGGTCAGCATGGTGGATGTGTTGTTGCCTACCCTCACCACCTCGGGGCGACCTGTCAGGAAGTCCAGGATCCAGTTGCAGAGGGTGGTGTTAAGTCCCCAGCTCCTAAGCTAAGTGAGAACTTCCGGCGCCGACAGAGATGGCCGCCTCGCTTCGCGTTCGTAGGAAACTATGCAGTTTTTTGTTTTTTTACGTGTTATTTCTTACATTATTACCCCAGGTCATCTTAGGTTTCATTACATACAGTCGAGAAGAACTACTGAATATAAGATCAGCGTCAACTCACCATCAGTACGACCAAGAATATGTTTTTCGTGACGCAGATCCTGTGTTCTGCCTTACAAACAGGACAACGGAGTGGATCCTATGCAGCGACCCAAAAAAACGACTCCGAAAGAGAGGGAAACGAGGCGGTCTTCTGGTCAGACTCCGGAGACGGGCACATCGTGCACCACTCCCTAGCATTCTTCTTGCCAATGTCCAGTCTCTTGACAACAAGGTTGATGAAATCCGAGCAAGGGTAGCATTCCAGAGGGACATCAGAGACTGTAACGTCCTTTGCTTCACTGAAACATGGCTCACTGGAGAGACTCTATCCGAAGCGGTGCAGCCAACGGGTTTCTCCACGCATCGCGCTGACAGAAACAAACATCTTTCTGGTAAGAAGAGGGGCGGGGGCGTATGCCTCATGGCCAACGTGACATGGTGTGATGAAAGAAACATACAGGAACTCAAATCCTTCTGTTCACCTGATTTAGAATTCCTCACAATCAAATGTAGACCGCATTATCTACCAAGAGAATTCTCTTCGATTATAATCACAGCCGTATATATCCCCCCCCAAGCAGACACATCGATGGCTCTGAACAAACTTTATTTAACTCTCTGCAAACTGGAAACGATTTATCCGGAGGCTGCATTCATTGTAGCTGGGGATTTTAACAAGGCTAATCTGAAAACAAGACTCCCTAAATGTTATCAGCATATCGATTGCGCAACCAGGGGTGGAAAGACCTTGGATCATTGTTACTCTAACTTCCGCGACGCATATAAGGCCCTGCCCCGCCCCCCTTTCGGAAAAGCTGACCACGACTCCATTTTGTTGATCCCTGCCTACAGACAGAAACTAAAACAAGAGGCTCCCACGCTGAGGTCTGTCCAACGCTGGTCCGACCAAGCTGACTCCACACTCCAAGACTGCTTCCATCACGTGGACTGGGAGATGTTTCGTATTGCGTCAGATAACAACATTGACGAATACGCTGATTCGGTGTGCGAGTTCATTAGAACGTGCGTTGAAGATGTCGTTCCCATAGCAACGATTAAAACATTCCCTAACCAGAAACCGTGGATTGATGGCAGCATTCGTGTGAAACTGAAAGCGCGAACTACTGCTTTTAATCAGGGCAAGGTGTCTGGTAACATGACCGAATACAAACAGTGCAGCTATTCCCTCCGCAAGGCTATCAAACAAGCTAAGCGCCAGTACAGAGACAAAGTAGAATCTCAATTCAACGGCTCAGACACAAGAGGCATGTGGCAGGGTCTACAGTCAATCACGGACTACAGGAAGAAATCCAGCCCAGTCACGGACCAGGATGTCTTGCTCCCAGGCAGACTAAATAACTTTTTTGCCCGCTTTGAGGACAATACAGTGCCACTGACACGGCCTGCAACGAAAACATGCAGCCCCTCCTTCACTGCAGCCGAGGTGAGTAAGACATTTAAACGTGTTAACCCTCGCAAGGCTGCAGGCCCAGACGGCATCCCCAGCCGCGCCCTCAGAGCATGCGCAGACCAGCTGGCCGGTGTGTTTACGGACATATTCAATCAATCCCTATACCAGTCTGCTGTTCCCACATGCTTCAAGAGGGCCACCATTGTTCCTGTTCCCAAGAAAGCTAAGTAACTGAGCTAAACGACTACCGCCCCGTAGCACTCACATCCGTCATCATGAAGTGCTTTGAGAGACTAGTCAAGGACCATATCACCTCCATCCTACCTGACACCCTAGACCCACTCCAATTTGCTTACCGCCCAAATAGGTCCACAGACGATGCAATCTCAACCACACTGCACACTGCCCTAACCCATCTGGACAAGAGGAATACCTATGTGAGAATGCTGTTCATCGACTACAGCTCGGCATTCAACACCATAGTACCCTCCAAGCTCGTCATCAAGCTCGAGACCCTGGGTCTCGACCCCGCCCTGTGCAACTGGGTACTGGACTTAAAAAAATCAAATCAAATCAAATGTTATTTGTCACATACACATGGTTAGCAGATGTTAATGCGAGTGTAGCGAAATGCTTGTGCTTCTAGTTCCGACAATGCAGTAATAACAAGTAATCTAACTAACAATTCCAAAACTACTGTCTTGTACACAGTGTAAGGGGATAAAGAATATGTACATAAAGATATATGAATGAGTGATGGTACAGAGCAGCATAGGCAAGATACAGTAGATGGTATCGAGTACAGTATGTACAAATGAGATGAGTATGTAAACAAAGTGGCATAGTATAGTATAAAGTGGCTAGTGATACATGTATTACATAAGGATACCGTCGATGATATAGAGTACAGTATATACGTATGCATATGAGATGAATAATGTAGGGTAAGTAACATTTATATAAGGTAGCATTGTTTAAAGTGGCTAGTGATATATTTACATCATTTCCCATCAATTCCCATTATTAAAGTGGCTGGAGTTGAGTCAGTGTCAGTGTGCGTCAGGTGTGACTTCCTGACGGGCCGCCCCCAGGTGGTGAGGGTAGGCAACAACATCTCCTCCCCGCTGATCCTCAACACTGGGGCCCCACAAGGGTGCGTTCTGAGCCCTCTCCTGTACTCCCTGTTCACCCACGACTGCGTGGCCACGCACGCCTCCAACTCAATCATCAAGTTTGCGGACGACACAACAGTGGTAGGCTTGATTACCAACAACGACGAGACGGCCTACAGGGAGGAGGTGAGGGCCCTCGGAGTGTGGTGTCAGGAAAATAACCTCACACTCAACGTCAACAAAACTAAGGAGATGATTGTGGACTTCAGGAAACAGCAGAGGGAACATCCCCCTATCCACATCGATGGAACAGTAGTGGAGAGGGTAGCAAGTTTTAAGTTCCTCGGCATACACATCACAGACAAACTGAATTGGTCCACTCACACAGACAGCATCGTGAAGAAGGCGCAGCAGCGCCTCTTCAACCTCAGGAGGCTGAAGAAATTTGGCTTGTCACCAAAAGCACTCACAAACTTCTACAGATGCACAATCGAGAGCATCCTGGCGGGCTGTATCACCGCCTGGTATGGCAACTGCACCGCCCTCAACCGTAAGGCTCTCCAGAGGGTAGTGAGGTCTGCACAACGCATCACCGGGGGCAAACTACCTGCCCTCCAGGACACCTACACCACCCGATGTCACAGGAAGGCCATAAAGATCATCAAGGACATCAACCACCCGAGCCACTGCCTGTTCACCCCGCTATCATCCAGAAGGCGAGGTCAGTACAGGTGCATCAAAGCTGGGACCGAGAGACTGAAAAACAGCTTCTATCTCAAGGCCATCAGACTGTTAAACAGCCACCACTAACACTGAGTGGCTGCTGCCAACACACTGACACTGACTCAACTCCAGCCACTTTAATAATGGGAATTGATGGGAAATTATGTAAATATATCACTAGCCACTTTAAACAATGCTACCTTATATAATGTTACTTACCCTACATTATTCATCTCATATGCATACGTATATACTGTACTCTATATCATCGACTGTATCCTTATGTAATACATGTATCACTAGCCACTTTAAACTATGCCACTTTGTTTACATACTCATCTCATTTGTACATACTGTACTCGATACCATCTACTGTATCTTGCCTATGCTGCTCTGTACCATCACTCATTCATATATCCTTATGTACATATTCTTTATCCCCTTACACTGTGTACAAGACAGTAGTTTTGGAATTGTTAGTTAGATTACTTGTTATTACTGCATTGTCGGAACTAGAAGCACAAGCATTTCGCTACACTCGCATTAACATCTGCTAACCATGTGTATGTGACAAATAAAATTTGATTTTGATTTAAGTGAAGAGCTTTGAGATCACTATGGTGTTGAATGCTGAGCTGCAGTCATCTGTGGATCTGTTGGGGTGGTATGCGAATTGGAGTGGGTACAGGCTTTCTGTGATGATGGTGTTGATGTGAACCATAACCAGCATTTCAAAGGATTTCATGGCTACAGATGAGAGCGCTATGGGCGATAGTCATTTAGACAGGTTACCTTGAGCAACGGGACTATGGTGGTTTGCTTGAAACAGACTGGATCAGGGAGAAGTAGAAAATGTCAGTGAAGACACTTGCCAGCTGGTCAGCGCATGCTCTGAGTAAATGTCCTGGTAATCCCGTCTGGCCCTGCGGCCTTGTGAATGTTAACCTCTTTAAAGGTCTTACTCACATCGGTTACAAAGAGCATACAGTCATCCGGAACAGCTGGTGATTTCTCACATGGTTCAGTTTTGCTTGCCTCGAAACGAGCATAGAAGCCATTTAGATCGTCTGGTAGGTTTCCGTCACTGGGCAGCTCTCAGCTGGGTTTTCCTTTGAAATCCGTGATAGTTTGTAATCAGTGATAGTTTGCCTGTTTTGATGGTTTGTTCGGAGTTGTAGTGACTGCATTTTCCGGTCGATTTCTCAGCCAAACGTGAAGAACAAATGGAGCGATTTCGCCTACAAAAATAATATTTTTGGAAAAAAAGAACATTTGCTATCTAACTGGGAGTCTCCTGAGAGAAAACATCCGAAGTTCTTCAAAGGTAAATTTTTTAATTTGATTGCTTTTCTTATTTTCGTGAAAATGTTGCCTGCTGGTAGCAGAGCCTAGCCATAGCATTATGCCATGATAAACTCACACAAATGCTTGTCTAGAGTTGGCTGTAAAGCATATTTTGAAAATCTGAGATGACAGTGTGATTAACAAAAGGCTAAGCTGTGTATCAATATATTTCATTTGTGATTTTCATGAATAGGAACATTTTCTGGGGATATTCATGGCCGCTGCGCTATGCTAATTAGTTTGAGGCTATGATTACGCTCGCGCATGCGGGGTGGGTAGTATCAAGAAGTTATTGTCCCATTGAGAGGATAGACTCGAATGGAGCTCGTCCAGTTTATTCTCCAGCGATTGCATATTTGCCAATAGAACAGAGGGTAGCGCCGATTTATTCACTCACCACCATAGTCTCATCAGGGTGTCCGCTCATCGGCCTCTATAATGCCGTCTCCTTCGAGTGTCAGGGATTTGGGACAGATTCTGAAAAATCTGTGTCTTTCGCCTCCGACTCATTGAAGTAGAAGTCATTGTCCAAATCAAGGTTTGTGATAGATGTTCTGATGTCCAGAAGCTCTTTTTGGTCATAGGAAACGATGACGGAAACATTATTAAAAAAAAGTTACGATTAGCCCAAAAATGACACAAATGAAGCACAATTGGTCAGGAGCCTGTAAAACAGCCACTCTCCAGTGCAGCACCATTCATTTGGTGGTAGCTCGGTCGGATATTTGCGTAGTTGGCCTCAAAGGTGTAGGCTAAGCCTCAGAATCAGAAGAATAATCATCAGAGATGTCATGATGAATTTCTTCCCCACCATCGGAGTCATTTTCATTCCAATTTTGTAAATTACACATACTCTCACTGTGTATATGGTAGCATAGTGGTTAGAGTATTAGACTTGTAACTGAAAGCTTGCAAGATCGAATCCTGAGCTGACAAGGTAAACATTCTGAGCAAGGCGGTTAACCTTTCTAGGGTAGGGGGCAGCATTTGGATTTTTGGATGAAAAGCATGTCCAAATTAGAAGATATGATATGCATATAACTGCTATGTGTGGATAGAAAACACTCTAAAGTTTCTAAAACTCTTAAAATAGTCTCTGTGAGTATAACAGAACTGATTTGGCAGGCGAAAACCTGAGAAAGATCCATTCAGGAAGTCGTTTTTTTTTTGGTTTTGTAGTTTTCTATTCAATACCATTACAGTATCCATTGACTTAGGACTCAATTTGCAGTTCCTATGCCTTCCACCTGATGTCAACAGTCTTAAGAAATTGTTTCAGGTTTGTATTCTTATAAATAAGGGAGTAAGACCAGTCTGAATGGGTGGACCCTACCGTGTCGCAGAGCTTTTTCATGCGCAATCCCGAGAGAGTGCATTTCTTGTTTACCTTTTATATTGATGACTTCATTGTCCGGTTGAAATATTATAGATCATTTAGGCTAAAAACAACCTGAGGATTGAATATAAACATCGTTTGGCATGTTTCTATGAACTTCACGGATACAATTTGGATTTTTTGTCTGCCTGTTTTGACTGCGTTTGAGCCTGTGGATTACTGAAGAAAACGTGCAAACAAAACAGAGGTTTTTGGATATAAAGAGACTTTTTATCGAACAATAGGAACATTTATTGAGTAAATTAATGTCTTCTGATTGCCACCATATGAAGATCATCATAGGTAAAGGATTAATTGTATCTCAATTTTTGAATTTTGTAACGCTTCTGTTTGGCTGGTTACTGTTTGTAATAATTTGTCAACTGGGCTATGTTCTGGGCTAGGTATGTTCTGGGCTAGGTATGCTTTCGCCGAAAAGCATTTTATAAATCTGACACCATGGTTGGATTAACAAGAAGTTCATCTTTAAACCTATGTAAAATATATTTTGTTAACTTAATTTTTATAATGAGCATTTCTGTATTTGAATTTGGCGCTCTGCAATCTGCAATCTCTGTTGTTTAAAACCTCTTTGGGCTAGACAACATCCGGTGAAATTGCAGAGTGTGACATTCAAAATGCTAAAATTGTATACAAGTATCTTACATTATTTGAAAGCTTAACTTGTTGTTTTAATCCAACCGAATTGTCAGATTTCAAAAATGCTTTACAGCAAAACCATACCATGCAATTATCAGAGGACGGCTCCCGGCATACACCAGCATTAAAAACATTTTTCAAACCAGCAGAGGCATCACAAAAATCCGAAATAACACTAAAATAAATCCCTTACTTTTGAAGATCTTCCTCTGTTTGCAATCCAAAGGGTCCCAGCTACACAACGAATGGTCGTTTTGTTCAAAAAAGTCCTTCTTTATATCCCAAACAAGTCTGTTTAGTTGGCGCGTTTAATTCAGTAATCCACCATTCCACTCGTTCAAACATGCAGACAAAGGAATCCCAAAAGATACCAGTAAACTTCGTCCAAACAACGTTTCTAATCAATCCTTAGGTACCCTAATATGTAAATAAACTATCAAATTTAAGACTGAGTGTAGTATGTTCATTACCGTAGATAAATAACGTCCTCATTCACATGCACCACAAGACTAGAGTCCTAATGTGAGACACCTTGAAAAACTACAGCTACTTGCTCATTTTTTAAAAAAGCCAGAAACCGTTCAAAAGAATTGTTGACATCTAATGGAAGTCATAGGAACTGCAATCTGGGAGAAATTCATTTGAATATTTCATAGACAATTGAACATTGAAATGGCCTGTGACTTAAAAAAAAAAAAATCTGGATAGATAGTTCTCGGGATTTTGCCTGCCAAATCGGTTCTGTTACACTCACAGACATTATTTTAACGGTTTTCGAAACTTCAGAGTGTTTTCTATCCAATGCATATTCTAGCTTCTAAGCCTGAATAACAGTCAGTTTACTTTGGGCATGTCAGTCATCCAAACCTCCGAATACTGGCCCCAAGCCCTAGCCCCCTGCCCTCTAGCCCAAAGGTTTTAACCCACTGTTCCTAGGCTGTCATTGAAAATAAGAAAGTTGTTCTTATCTGACTTGCCTAGTTAAATAAAGGTAAAATAAAAAATAAATCAAGTACTCAAGTAGGTCAGAGTAGGCAGCTTGGACTGATTTTCTTCATTCACAATTGGCGATTACATAATTATTCACTAATAATAATTAACTTCCCCTCGCTCATCAACTCCCACATCATACTACTTCATTTATTTAATCTGTTGTTATATGTGTGAAATTAGTTTTGGTATAGTTTAGGTGCAGTTTCGAGTCTATTTTCAGGGTGATTCTCAACTGGGCACTTTCAAATGTTGGGAGAAGAACTGGCAACAGTGGAAAACCATTCAAAAAATGACACGCCCTTCTAAAACCATTATGCTACAAAAGTTCTAATGGTTTCAATGTCATGGTCTCTAAGGGTCTCCAATTGTATAAGTCCCAAACGCACACTGTAAAGTTTTTTGCAATGGTAATGGTATATGGTTGGGTTTAATGGTAAATGTCAATAATTACAATATATATAGAGCAGTTTCATACACAAATGATTGAAAAACATAAGACTGCCATGCAATGTAATATTTTATTAGGATTGTCACAACATTTTAGTCCCTGTCCCATTTCACCATCAAAGTATTGTGCTTTTAAAAAAAATCTTCATATGAGAATTGCTTAGGGATAGCCCTCGCAGAGTGGACACTTGTTAGACTATTCATGGAGAGTTGGGTTGATGTATTAGATTTCTAAGAGACGGACAAACTGAATTGCTTTCACGGAGGACTGGCTTGAATTGTGAGAATGACCACACAATTTATTTTCATAAGTTGTAAAAATAAATGCTGTGATCTATTCAATAAACACAAGAGATCAGCAGAATGGATAAAAGGGTGCGACGGTATATTAAGAACAGCGGCATCCGGTGGTCAAAACATGGTACTTTCACACTACTTCATGGTAAATAACAAAAGCAACTTCATTAACAAATGTATCTGACCAAGGCCAAAAAAAGCCATTAGCAGATTCACAGGGAATACATTACACAGTATGAAGAAGCAATACTCCAAACCACATACTACTTGTCAAGTAGTCAGGCTAAACACATTATTCGCACGCTTTGAGGATAACACAGTGCCTCCTCTGCTACCAAGGACTGTGGGCTGAGTACTTGTCAAACAGATAATTTATACTATATACTAGTTGTTGGAGTGGGATTGGCTTGGGTGTGGGGGTCCATATTTGGCTTTTGGATTTCTGATGTCATTATTTATTGGTAGGAAGAAGTTTGGTCCTAAT